>NC_056751.1:555746939-555831939 GCF_019279795.1 Protopterus annectens | reverse complement strand
AATAGGAAATTATTTATGTACTGGAGATATATGAATGACTTTAACATATTGTTTTTATAGCATTTTTTGTAAATAACACATTTTAAACCCTCATGCTATAAGGTGGAATCCAAACATTATAATGCATGTTTATATTACCTCATGTATACTGTACTGTTGGTAAATATTTTATGGGGTGATTTTCCTCCCCCGGCCTCTGCTGAAAAAGGGCGCAAACTCAGTCAGACATTCCTGGTCAACAAATGTCAAATAAATAAATAAATAAAGATGCAGTGATGCCTATGGAACAATACAAACATACATCTGGGTATCCATTACTTTGCCCTACTCCTACCTTTCCTACACTTGTACATGGGGTCCTGCTCCCCTAATCACCCACAAACAAACAGGCCACATCTGCTTAACCCATACCTACCCACCCAGCAGTCCTATTGATATGGTTCTGGACTTACAAATGACATAATCTCATAAGGGTCTCCAGTACAGCTGATGGGAATACTCCTCCTATGATGGCAAGCTGGACCTGTCAATACTACATTAAATATCATGGTAGTTTTGCATGTAGCCTGATTGTGGGAAGTTGGCATCTCAACTGACCTTAGGTAGACTTAGAAGTGTGCTTGAAAACTTCTGGGCATATATAAACTGGACGTCACTTCTTCCGTTTGAGAACAGATCAGGAGTCAGGGTGAAACTTGATAAATGCGGTGGAAACTGATGATGTAATGCTGCTAACCTATGCCAAGGAATGTAGTGTGATGCAAATGATCTTATACAGCCAAACTCCAAGGCACCAAGTAAAGCAGAAAGGGTATGAATGAAAAGCACATTACAAATGAAATCTTCTGGATTTAAGATAGAAGTCATCTATAATTGTATCAATAAAATGTGAAGATCACTGAAAAAAGCAGAGGAGTGGTTGATTTCTATTATGTTCTAAAGAAAGTTAATTAGTTTATATTATGTGCTGAAGAAAGCAAACTATTTTGTATTTATTTGTGAGCAATAAAGCAATATTTGTTTCTTGACAGTGACGATAATCATGCTATGTATTTTCTACCTGACCTAGAAGACCAAGCTTGTGTAAAAAAGAACCCAGAACAAAGCCTTTCACATTTATAGTTCGGCCATAGTAATTGAAATAGAGGGTGATGCCTGTAATTGCACACAAACATTTGATTAAATGAAGCAGATAACATAGTTGAAATAAATAAGGTGCAACATGAAAAGTGAAAAATATATCTAAAAACAATTAAAAACAATTAAATCAAAAGACCAAAGCAACAGTGGTGTGACTGATAAACTAGTCTAAATATTTGTATAAGCCCTTTTGGCTTAAAATTGAAAATTTCCAAGCAAAACCACAGCTAGTAACAGGCAGGAAGGCAAGGCTCAGCAGTTGTAAAATCCACAAGTTTTATTAACAGTTAGCAGTTTTGCAGCGTTCACCACCGCTTCATTAGATCTACTTTTGGAATTAGTTCTTGATAACATATTTTTCTTTAAAGGCAAGTGTTACTGGCAGAAAACAGGAGTTACTATGGGCACTAGCTGTGCGAACTCCTATGCCAACTTAGTAATGATGGAATGGAAATATCAACACATTCTAAGTAATTTAAACCCACACATAAGTATATATCGACATTTTGTGGATGATCTTTTTATAAGTTGGCAAGGGGATGAGGAGAGTTTAGAACTCTATACCGAATATTTGAATACCAGTAGTAACTTTCTTAGGTTTACTCTAAGTAAATCCATAAGTAAAACTGATTTTTTTGGATGTAACTATAGCCAAGCAAGGAACTGGTTTAACTACCAATATACATAGGAAAGAATGTCATCTTCCCACATATTTGCATAGGGAAAGCATGCATCCACAACATATTTTTAGTAACATCATTAAGGGACAGGCTATGAGGACCTCATGTCTATCATGTAATGACAGGGACTTTCATGATGGACTATGCCACCTATGGGATGACAATGGGTAGAGGACATGGATATGTGGAAATTAATAAGGCATATAGTAAAACGAATGAGGAAAGGGGGGGGCTAAGCCCTATTTTTCACAATGAAATGAGACAGTTAAGTATATTAAAAGTAGTGCTGTGAAAATGCCCATGGTCATCACTTGTACGTCAGAGGTGAATAGGATTAGGGTACTGGCCAGAAGTAATTGGCATATTCTACGCACTGATGAAAAGGTAAAAGAGCTGGTAGGCCAATGGCCAATTTTTGTGCATAAGAACAAAAAGAACCTTAAACAATGTTTATGCTACCCCAGATTATATTATGATTTAGGGGAGATCTAATGAAGCGGTGGTGAACACTGCGAAACCGCTAACTGTTAATAAAACTTGTGGATTTTACAACTGCTGAGCCTTGCCTTCCTGCCTGTTACTAGCTGTGGGTTTGCTTGGAAATTTGTTCGGGTCTGCTGCTGGAATACACTCACTGCTCTTGGGTTTCTTTGTTGTGAAAATGTTAAGATGTAATTAGCCTCTTTTTTTCTAAAATGTATTTTAAACTCTTCAAAACCTAATTTAACTTGATGTAAAATAGTTACTCATTGGGATTCTGAAATATTTCCCTGTGCTGTGTGGAAACTGTTGCGGCCAAAAGTAGCAGTCTCCACAATCAAAGGAAATGTGACTCATTGGCACAATTAGCAGCAATGAAAAGGACCTCATTATTAGCTAACTTGCATGTCTCTGAATTGTGTGGTGCTACTGCTGGTGCTAATCAGAACTTTCCTATAGTAATTACCACTAGACACCCATGTATTGCGCTGGCACAGATATCCCCTGATGTTACAGAATAACTAATTTTAGCTGTTAAAAATACTCTGTCAATCTCACAGAGGATTACTGTCAAGCAATAATGTCAAAGATTAGAATTTCAAACTTCTCATTTTTCAAAAAATGCCTCACGATGCAAAACATGTTGCTTAATTAACTTCTTAAGTGACATAGAGTAATATTTAAAAAGTGATTGTGTGCCTAACATTCCCTCTCCAATATTACAGGCTTTGCACTTTAGTCTAGGTATAGCCACTACCTCACCAACACACATGCACACTCATGCACGCACTCATACAGGCAGTGATGTGGTTGAACACACACTGTATATGAGGCACACACTGCAGTCATTCACTCACACACGCACACACACACACACACACACACACACACACACACACACACACACACACACACACACACACACACACACACACACATACACACACACACACACACACTCATCAGAGACCACTCATACCCCTACATACGTGCAAACATGCTGCCACACGCATACATACAGTCACTTCCCCACAGCACTTCCTCTCCACAGAACTCACCCCATTGACAATCTGTGTTTGGTAATATGGCTGGCCATGCTATATTATGCAGCTGAGTAGCTGAAAAATTACCATAAGTGGTGGCATTTCTGGGGGACAGCACATGGCTAATAAGCAGAATCTACTCTCCAGGAATGCCTCATTAGCATTTAGCATGGCCATAGAGACAGCCCACCATGGTGATTCTACAAACCATGCAGAATCACTGCTGTCGGGCCATCTATGATTCAGTAAGGAACACCCCCGGCCATAAATTGCACCTTGACTATCACATGTGGAACTTCCCAGTGAACTAAAATGTTTATCATTTTGGTGACAATTTCTGGTATCACTAAAAAGTATATGCAATAATGAGTACAACGGACAGAGCCCCTTTGATTACATAAATGTGTATGTGGTATAACCAAAACTCTTCTGAAACAGCTGTGTACAGGGGTCTACTTCAGATGATTGAAGTTTTAAAACTTCGAATTTCATATGGCCGAGACCATATGATCGAAATTTCAAAACTTCAAACACCTGAAAGAAAACAAAAAAAAAATTTTCCTGGATGATTTTGCAGGGAGACAAGCCCCCCTGCACCCCCCATACCCCCTGCTATTTAAATATACCAACTCCGAGATAGCAGTACAGCGAGGAAAAGTGAAACTTTCCTGTTCCGCGCTGTATGGAGATCTCCATTCAGAACGTTCAAAGATTTAAAACTTTAATCATATGGTCTCGGCCATATGAAATTCGAAGTTTTAAAACATCGATCATCTGAAAGGGACCTGTGTACAATATAGTCAGCACTGCTTCCAGCTTGTCTAAATAGAGACTTTGGAGAAGAAAATAAGATTATTTTGTTTTAGTTATTTATTGTTACTTAAGGTAGAGCACTATTCTAGTGGTACCAATTCCAGGCTCATCCCCAGGTAACTACCACCAAAATGATATAGAAATGGAAGATGAAAAAACATCATTAAACATTAATGGTCAAATTCCAAAAGCATTAGAAGCACATTAATTCAGTAAGCATTAGAAACAAGACAATTTGGGAGATTTAGTACAATGAAATTATAGGTAATACAATGATCATTAAAAAAAGTAAACATTCAATAACATTTCATATGTACAGAATAGACAGTAAACTTACCCAGGGGTGTCACCTATGTCCCTCTTGGCTAGGCTTATAAAGGCCTGAGGGTCAATAGTCTAGTAACCTCCTATGAACCTTCTTCCTCTTCTTTCAGCTTTTCCCGGTTAGGGGTCACCACAGCGGATCACCTGTCCGCTCATGATTGGCAGTGGAGTTTTATAGTGTCGAGTTGCCAGCCCGGCGCCCAACCTTCCACTGAAGGCGCACACACACACTCACACCTAGGGCCAATTTGGAGTGTCCAGTCCACTTATAGCATGTCTTTGGGATGTGGGAGGAAACCGGAGCACCTGGAGGAAACCCACATGACCACAGGGAGGACATGCAGACTCCAGTAACCTCCTATGAACCTATTCTAATTAAAGAAAAAAAAAGGATGAAGGGATAGAGAGAGTGAATAAGGGAGTTGTGATAAGGGGGTATAGGTGGGGAAGGGTGAAGGCAATGAAGTTAGACTAGGAAGGGGGTGAATAAGAACTGCAAAATGGGTGTGGAAGAGTAAATATTAAGTGTGCCAAGCAGAACAGAGCTCTCTGAGGTTAAGATCTAGGAGGGGGGGGTGAGTGGGCAGTGGTCAGTGTCAGGTAATACCTTGGGATTTAGATCTAGGAGGGGAGTGAGTGGGCAGTGGTCAGTGTCAGGTAATACCTTGGGATTTAAAGCATTTTCATACTCTTTGTCTTACTATATATTTTTGAGGACTGAATGTGTGGATATGAAAGGTTGACTGTAAATCAGTGGGAAAACCTGTGGTCAGTAGCGCGGAGTTCACTTTGAGGTTCGGTTAAGGGAGGATTTGGATCTATGTATGTTGTGTTCTATTGGATGAGCCGGCTTGTGAACACATGGAATGTTTCACTATGTACTAGCTTGTATGTCAAGAGCTGTGTGCACCTTTGTCTTACTGGGAGCTATTTGACTTTGGTTAGAGTTTTGCAGTGATGTTCTTTCGGTGATAAATCTGAAGATATGTTTAGCTGATGTTTGAAGGATGGACATATTTTTGTTTGATTCTGTAGTTGGGAAAGTCTCTATTCAAACTGACAGCCTTTCCGCCTTTTGGTGAGAGGAAGTATGGTATATTTTAACCCAGACTAGGAGGGGGTTAATTTTGGACTTTGTTGTAGTGACATGGTCTTGGAACTAAAGAGAATGGTCTAGACAAATGCTCAGGTATTTAAAACGTGGGG
This sequence comes from Protopterus annectens, assembly GCF_019279795.1. NCBI lineage: Eukaryota > Metazoa > Chordata > Ceratodontiformes > Protopteridae > Protopterus > Protopterus annectens. The sequence goes on along the minus strand of NC_056751.1, from coordinate 555,826,253 downwards.
TAGTTTCTATCTGTTCTTTCATTATGGAAGACTGACCATTCCATTGAGATAGTTGGAGTATTTGCCTGGACCACAAGATCATGTATTTGGTCTTCTTACTTTTTTTTGTTTGTTTTCTTTTTTATTTTTTTAAACAAGAAACATCGTTATTGATGTATCACTTATGACATAGGCAATCATATATTCATGCATTTATATAAATGAAAACAAATCATATCAACATATTTTCAGTTGCAAACATTATACATGACTTTTAATCTTCTATACAGTCATTGTCACTCAAACATTATATAGCTAATTCAATCCTTCCCTTAAATCTCATTCCTCCTCCAAAACATTTTCCATGTACTGTTCACACAATTCACATTTTTCTATGTAATTTGCTCCTACCCTGTTCTAAAGATCCCACTTCCAGTTCTTTTATCTTTGTTACTATATTCAGTACTTCTAGTATGGTTGGTTTAGACTTTGATTTCCATTTTCTAGTGACTGTTTTATTTTTGGCAGCCACCAGAATTAAAGTCAGCAAGGATTACTATGTCTAGACAATTCTGATTCTGTATCATAGCTCAAAAATAATTTCCTTACTCACACTGATTTGGTTACCCAGTATTTCTGACAGAGTAGTCTGCCAAGAATTTTTTAAGTCTGCCAACTCATTACACTCCCAAAAAATATGTTGCCAATTATCTCTTTATTCCCTATCACACCTATAACATTTGCAATCTACCTGAAGAAAAATTCTTTGGAGTCTGTTTGAGATATAAAAATACTTATGCATGCAAATACTTCCAAGCAAAGATCCTAAATCTTCCAGACTTTGTTTCATTCAGGCTTGAGACTGCCTTCCCTATCAAGAACTGATATCAGAGTATAGACAAAGATAAATGAATAGGGGGATCCTAAGTGAAAGACTGGTAGAGTTTTTAGTAGAACCTAGAGCAGAAGCTACTGTTAAAAAAAGGGATAATTAGTAGGACATGTAAAATATTGCATGATAACTATAGAAATCAATCAAGTTAGACAGGATTAGGAAGACAGACTGGATAAGCAATTTACAAAGAAACAACAGAAGTATTTGGTTTTCTTGCTACTGAGAATAAGCCTGTGAGCTGACAGCCCTTGGGGGGGAAGAGGGCATTAATCTAATTTTATAGTTGTTTTTAATGCTGGATTGTGACATATCATCTCACCTAATTCCCTGTTACCTTAAGATCCTTTAATGCCAACCCTTAATATAGGATCGCTGTTATTGCATATGCAATAATATGCACTTTATTTTAACACCATTCCTCTAATGCAGCTCTCCGATTTAGTACAGTAATATGTTACAAAGTATCTTAATGGCTGTCATGAATTTATGAGCTGCTCTTGCCACTCACCTGACCAGTGTCTCAGCACTAAATATACTAAGGCACTGCAGGGACTGCCTCATGTTTACTGATCATCCCTTACTCCTAAATGTGTCTAACTCAATCTGTGCAATTACCTGCTTTGTCTGGAGGCACATATCTATACCTCTAATGGTGTCAGTAAACAGCAATATACAGTTATACATACTTATGCAAATATTTAAGAAAAACTCCCTAAGACTCCCAGGCACTTACCTAGAAGATTTCAGTCCTCTAGGGATATACTAGTATGTCCACTCACACTAGTATCTACACCCATAGCAGCACCAAGATATATCCCCATGCTGAATCACTAAGACTACAAACCCGAGTTCTAACATCACACTGACCTGCTTCAAATCGTAAAATTCTTCTATTAGGTGATCTATTTGTCAAACAGATACAGCATTCACCAGGTTGGATATGGAGAAGGTTGCAGTCAGTCATCTATCTGATGCTAGGATCAGAAACATTATAAGGGACTTTAAGAACATTCATAATACTGTCTCTTATAGATATCTAAGAGGATACCTTATTCATATATATAGGGCATTTAGAGACAACTACTTCTGGGAATGTTTGGGGTTATCAAACAGTACTAGAGAATCATCAGACCACCTATGTAGAAGATTCTATAGGAATGAGAAGTGTACTAACTGGTTCTCTGATAGAGTAAATGATGCGTAGAATAGACTACCAAATTACATTAAAGCAAGTGATAGTTTAGATATTTTTAAGAACAGCCTGGACACTTATTATGGGAACAAGTGTTTGGTATATTGGCAAGGTAGAAAAGCATTAATGCCTGTGCCTGAAATATATGTATGTATGTATGTATGTATGTATGTATGGATGGATGGATATCCCTTTTGTTGCCCATTTGAAGGTAAATGATCTTATAGGTTCATAGGTTCATAGGTAGGTACTAGGCTACTGGCCCTAGGGCCTATATAAGCCTAGCCAAATGGTACCCTGACTTTCACCACCCAAGAAAATTATTTTCCTGTGCCCCTGTCAAGCAGAACCACAGAAGTGATCCCTGGGGTGAATTTCCTATCTCCCATCCAATCATCAAGATTTTTCTTGAAGAGTGCTAATGACGAGCTTTGTTTGATATAGATAGGTAGTTTGTTCCAGAGTATGGGAAGTCTCTGGGAAAGGAATCTATCCCTCCAGCATGTTCTGTTTATTGTGGTGACAAGGTTTAGGTCCCTAGAGAGTGCAGCTCGGAGGGATTTGGATTTCTTTAAGTGGAGCATGTCCAACAGCTCTGGGTTTGATATAGCTTTGTACGCTAGTCAGAGATCGCCTCTAAAAAGGCGATATGCGACAGAGTAAAGCTGAAGTTTTTTGAGACAGTCTGCATAGGTCATCTGTTTGAGGCCAGTAATCCTCTTTGTGAGGTGTTTCTGGGGCTTTTCCAGTTATTGTAGATGTCTTGTGAGGTACATACCAAAAGGGGTGTAGTACTCTATAATGGGTCTAATGAGTGATGAGTAGAGGGGAACAATTACCTCTTTTTTCCTGAATGAGAAACCTTTTGTGATGAGGTGTGCCACGTAGAAGGATTTCCTGACTACTGTGGCGATGTGATTATCAAAGGCGAGACTACTGTCCACCTGTGTCCCAAGGTCTCTTATCACACTTTCGGTGTTAAGTAGACTACCGCCTATGTGGTAGTTCATGAGTACAGAGTTTTTATCAAAAGGGATGACAATGCACTTTTTGGCATTGAGCTTGAGGCCATGGCTTTAACACCAGGCATGTCTCAGTGAGGCCCTTTTGTAGGATGTCCACATCATTAGGAGTTTTGATTATGGCTCCTAGTTTGCAGTCATCTGTGAACTTTGTTAGCCAAAGACCTTCCGTGTTAGCCTGTACTTCAGAGAAGTAGATACCAAACAGGCGCGGACCCAGGACTGAACCCAGTGGTACTCCACTTGTCACTGGTCTGAAGTTGGATTTAGAGTCTGCTACTTTCACAGTGTGGGTTCTGTCAGTGAGCCAGTTGGCAACCCATCTTGTGACATAGGGATTTATACCTACTTTAGTGAGTTTATCTATAATTCCAGAGTGGGGGATGGTATTGAAAGCCTTGACGAGATCTAGATAGGCTGTATGAACCACCTTACTCTCATCTACGGCTTTGGTGACTGCTTCAAAGAAGTGTATCAGGTTTAGGAGACATGATCTGCATTTTACAAACCCAAACTGGGTAGGGTCCAGAGTTTGGAGATTACCAATGTCATTGTTTATAAGTTCCATAATGATACGTTCTATTGCCTTGCAGACCAGGCTCGTCAGGCTAATGAGTGGTAGTTCCCAGGGTCCGTGGTTGCTCCCCCTTTGTGGAGTGGGATAACCGTTGCTGTGCGCCATTCAGTGGGCACAAAGCCTGAGGTGAGGCTATGATTGAACATGGTAGTTAGGTGGGGTGCCAGTTTGTTCTGTAGTTCGTATAGAACACAGCCTGGGATGTTGTCAGGTCCCATGGATGCTGTGTTCTTGGCTTTGGAGAGTGTGTTTTTTACCTGTGCAGCCATGATTACAGGAACTTTGCATTCTTCCGGTATAGAGATGGGCCCTTTAGGGGGTGAGAGAGGGGTAAAGTTGGCACTGAACCTATCTGCCAGGATGCTGGCAATATCAGCTGGTTCTGTATATTTGGTGCCATTGTGCTGTAACTCAGAGCAGATCTGAGTGTTGCCATTGAGAGTCTTGACATAGCTATAGAATGCTTTGTGGTTATCTTTAGAATCAGTGGCGATTTTGTTTTCGTAACTAGCTTTGGAGGATTTTATGAGGTATCTCAGCATCTTACTGAGGCTGACCAGGGAGTTCCTCCAGTCATGGGATTTTACTTTTTTGCAACAGTTTCTTTCTTCTGTTGTAGTTAGTTCTACCCCAAGAGAGGTGCAGTGAGACACAGCTGAACTCTTTACCTATGTCTACAAGGAAGATAAATCACTAGTGTTGATCAGTGCTTGCTCTTTACCGAGAATGATGCTTAAGTTCGAAGAAAAAATAAATGGCTACAATGCTTGGCTTGTTAACTGTTGCCATTTCGAGGGAACCGGTATGTTTCTAAGCAGAAGCAGTTAGTCAACAGATCCTCTTACTTTGCTAGAGATAAGCTTTACTTCTCATCCTTTAGCGTTCACATGCTGCTTAGAACTTCTGCTTCCTCTACAGTGCCTTTTTTTAGGCAATGTTCATCTTATGCAGGCATCCACCTAGTAAATTCTAATGCAAACAATACCATACTTGGTCTGCTGTGTTCAGTACTAGGAGCTTAACCAACAAAATGTCTGAGTTTCACCCTACCTGACTCTCAAGGACATCCATATTTGCTTAGTTGCTGAGACTTGGCTGCAGAAGAACAAGAGCACTCCCTCCTCAGTCCTTTTAGGACTTCTGGGAACTGTGGGGGAATATCCATATTTATCAGGAACCCTACTGTACTGCATAACATCTTACATAATACCAACCTAAAACTTAAAGAGTTCCTAGTACGTCTTAACAAAACCACCTGCCATATAACTGTCAACTACAGTTCCCCTTCTATGTCCCCTTTAAAGTATACTAGGTATCCAAGTCAACTTATAAAGTTAATCATTAAGCCAATACCCTTCTTATTTGTGACTTTAATTAACCTCAGTCAAATGTCTGATCTACACAGTCACTAATAAATAAGCCCAGAGTGTTGTTGATTTTGAAAATATCAGATCTCTAGTGCAAATTGTTCCTATCCTGACCTGAGGTATAAACCTCCTTCATCATGTCTTTATCAGTTGCTGTGTCTCCTGCACCCCCTCAATATACCCCACCTCCTTTGTTAAATCAGATCACCTATCTAAAACCTTCAGCGTTAATACAAGCCCCTCCACCCACAAAATCCCCATCGTATATTGGGATTATACTAAAATCATCTTTACTGTTCCCAGTATCATGGACAATCACATCTACTACATCTCACCAAGCAAACCAAGCCATGATGACACCCCTTTGTTTATATACTCATTAATGTTTTCACAGCAGCTACATGCTTCTGAATACTCCTCAAGGTTTGGTTTCCGCTGTGAACATTAATTCTAGATGATTTGGTCAATGTTGTTGGGGCACTCTGACCTCATGTACAAAGTGGTATAAAGAAAGTCGATACTGATGCCAGTTATTAAATGTATTGAAAAGTCTGTTCTCATCTGCCACAAAATTGTGATGAATCCAGAAGTAAGTGTTTGTGATGAAGCTCTTATACAAATCAGCTCTACAGAAAAAAAAAGCTTGACTCTTTGTAAAATTTTCTACTTCCTCATTATAGAACTCATTTAAAAGCTTTAAGCAATGTCCTTCTGGGACTTCAAAGCTAGTTATAAACATTAGCATTCTCCAAAACTAAATATACTAGTTCCTTGGGTCCAGATAACATTTCAGAATGTTTGCTTACAAGTATCAATCACCACATAGCCCGGCCTTTTCTAAATCTGTTTAATGTTAGTCTCTGCACAGGCTATGTACCTGATATTTGGACAACTACTATAGTTGTACTTCCCCACAAATGACAGGCTTCATGACTGATCCCTTTAATTACAGACCTATTAGTCTTCACATTATCTGTAAAGCCATTGAATGTATTATTGCTGAGCTACTTAATAATAAGGTAGAAAACCTGTAAATGTTTGATCTGTATCACTCTGGATTTGTTAAATACAGGTCATGTGCAGTCAGCTTAGATGACTGCTTTGATGGGGTCACAAAAACCTTACTCAATGCCAAACTATTCACACTGCCTACCCTGCTTTTTCCATGACCTTTAACACTATTCCCCATGTGAGTATTGTAGAGAAACTCTCCAGCACCTGTTGTGTTTCACTTATCCTAAATGCTCAGAAGTGCAGCATGGTGTCATTTAGTAGAGTCCCCTGACCTCTCTCCATTTATCATAACTCTTGCATCCTCAGAAAACAGACTCTGTTAACAGAGACCTGGGTTCCTACATTCACAATGAGTTCCTTTTTAAGCACCATATCACCTCACTCCTCCCATATGGGCCCACTGGTTAAAACACAGTCATGTGGCTCATGGTTAGGGTTCCACCCTTCTATGTCAAGGAGCAATGCTATTGATCATAATATCTCATTTGTAGTTAGGAAGTCCTTCTATGTTGCACAGCCTATCCTTTGGGCAACTCTTTTAGGTCAAAGAATGCATTTGTCCCTCTATTGTACTCCTCTAGTAGATGCATCTTTAAATACAATATTCCTTTTGAAATGTACATATTTAAACACATTGAACAATTTGAAAGGTCCCATGGATTCTTAACTAAAAAGTCTCAGTATTAAGTCACTTAAGCTATCATGACAAGTTAAAAGCTTTGTTCCTCTACTCTGTCTCATACAAGCACTTGACAGGCAGCCTTTACTTAGCATTTTATGTTAGAAAGACTCGTTTTTGGTCTTCTCCACCTTCATAGAGAAAACAGTCTACCAAATACCTGATCCAAGGATCAAAGCTTCTATTGTACGATTAACGACACCTGGCAGTGCAATATGTTTATTACTCACTGTCTTTCTCATCTTAGAAACAGACTTCTCATGCACATCAAACAATGTATTTTCCTGAATACCATTAAAGCTAAGCTTAATAATTGGCTAGGTAACCACAAATTCTTGCCTGGTATTAGTATGAAGGACTTTCTATCCAGCCGGAGCTACTCTACACTTATGACTACAAGGGTAATGTGGATAAGCTTCTCAATGGTACTGCAGCCATATTCTTATTTTTAACCTACCACTCTAGTAAAGCTGTGAATGGTTTTAAGACTTTTGACAGAAACACTATAGATAACTGATAAAGCTTTTGTGTTTAAATTAGACATGTGAGCAAAATGTAGTATAATGACTCAGACTGTATTCAAAATGTAAACTGTAAACTAAGCAAGTTAGAATGGATGCTACTGTTGTACACTAAGAACAAGCTAAAACCATCAGTACACACCCTACTGTTTGATATCTGGGCAAAAGACCAATGGAAGTATCGTACTGTTTGCGAGAGCCATTCTGCAAAGTAGCATCCTCTAGGAGGGGATGTTATACAAGAAATTACAAGCAATAACTGAAATGATTTAAAAAAGGCAATTAAGTTAAAGTAGAGCCAAATCAGGAAAGATGAAATCAAACAAGATGTAATATGTTTCTAATTTATGGAAATCAGTTACACAAAACACCAATTATTAAAAGAGCTTTGACAAAAAAAGTTGAAAATGTACAGATACAGAAAAAAATACTATTAGTACTCATAGTGAAGTCATTGTACCTACACTGACTGCATCTTAAGAAAAAATGAAACACAAAAGAAGAAGTAAAGCTGAGAAGAACAACAGAATATATTGGTTATAAATAAATTATATGTAATTACCATAAAAATATAAAGGACTGAGGTCAAGAGATATCTGTACATTTGGATATTAGAAAAGCACATAATGATATGTAAATGAAAAATCCCATGCAAATAAGCAGCATTGAATATGCAGATACAGGAGGCTAAGATGATGCAGCAATTCAGACATATATAAAATGCAACATTGTATGTCCGAACTCAGCCATTTTAACACCATGTTAAGCATAGTAGCAGCAGTAGCGCAACAACATGTTGTTGGCCACTGTCAGAGGCAGCACTGGTGCTGCATGTCATGACCACCTACTCCAGTAATGACAATGCATGCAGTGACTCACATAAAGACACCTAACAGAACAGTAGATAGCCAAGTGCTTCAGAGTTGACAGGGATGCACTACTGGCCCTATTCAAACTGTGCTGCCCATAAGCAGAACTGAAGAATTTGCAAGGTATGCCTATTCCTGTAGACACAAAGTTATGTGCAGCATTGACCATCCTAGCTACGGAGATGTTCAAGTGACTTATGCGGAGCACATTAGGAATATGAATACTTATTAGGAAGGAATACTTAAACAGGGCCTCAACGTGATGTTACAAGATCCGGAGGAACATATATGGTTCCCAAGGACACCTGAGAAGAACACTAGCACCACATATAAATTTTATGAGACTGCATGCTTCCCTGAGTTTCTGGTACCACATATTGTACCCATCTTATTATTAAGGCCCACTTGATCCACAAGGGCAGAGATACCCTAAAAAATAAAGACCATCATTCCCTGAGCTGCCAGGTAGTCTGTAATGTTCATGATTATATCTTCAATGCTTCTGTATGTCACATAGGCAGTTCACATGAATCACATATTTAGCACATATCTTACCTATATAAAAGTTCCTATGAGGGAACTTGCCACAGGGTCAGCTGGTTGTTAGTTACACATTCATAGTAAACAGAATGGCCTGCACATACAGGGAGCAGGCATGCATGCTGGAAGCAGGCCACATCTAATGCTGTAGATTATGTCTTGCAGGTGGTGCTGGATATGCCATGAATGATGATCCCATTTGTAAACCACTAGCTATGATAAAATTTTCACACAATATTGCACATGTTGAAATAAAAAAATATTGTGGAAAGAGTCTTTGGACTTCTGAAGGGTAGATTCCACTCTCTAGACACCACTGGTGGTGGCCTATAATATAGCTCAAAGATATGCAGTGTAATATTTGTAGTGTGTGCCATGCTACACAACAGGGTCTTGTCTAAACAGGTGATGCAGTCATACAATACTATGTCAGGACAGGCCATAAATGACAAAGCAGCAGCAGCACTATGGTAAGGAGTTGGTACAATGGAGATGCAGAGCCACAACTGAGGCAGTGATGTATGGAGTGTAAGTACTGGGTTACACAGCACATGTGTTACTGTCCTCTCACTGTATATGGTATTTTAATCCTGTAGGTATGTAAGGCCATGTCAGTCTCCTGCTCTGTTTGCTAATGGTATCCCATGCTATATCCAGTGACTACTATACCCCCCTCTCCAGACATATACAAGTGTGCCAAATGAACATGTGGTGGCCCTGCATGCAACATATGTGCATGTATTGGTTCTTCTGATCCTGCACGCTTTCATATACATGTGGCATCAGATAATATCTGTGTACTACTACTGCATGCCCTGTATCTGAGGTAGAGTACCCACATGTGGCTGACCTTTGCATACGTCTCATTTATACAAGCAGCAGCACACTGAACCTCCCTACTTCTATCTGACAAGCACCACAGGCATTGCAGGGATGCAACAGCTACATGAGTAGCCCAGGTCACCTTCCTTCTCTCTCTCTCTAATGTTACACACACACACACACACACACACACACACACACACACACAAAACTTTTGACAGTAACTCCAATAAGTTCTGTTCATTTGTTTTAAAACATTTTTTGCAAGATAGTAATGCTGCTTCATATCACACTAACACTGGAAACTTAATGTTGCAGGAATGTTAATGATATGAGATGGCACTAATCTCAGTGGATTGCTTACCCTGCACACTACACTAATCCTACCTAGTGGTGCAAGCCATGCATGCACCGTTTAACATGAAGCATGTAATTAAAAAAAAATTGTGGATAACCAAGACACGTAACACAACCAATACCCAAAGAAAAGCACCTCCAGAAGGGCTACTACAACCAAGAACTGATTTCCAAAGATAAAAATAATGAAATAAATGTTTATTTACTGCTTTCATCTCACAGTTAAGACTTCATCAGAATAAAACACACTGTTCAAAAACCCATTTAAATAACTGTCCCTACTCTACTATTGGTTCAATTAAAAACATCATCATAATTACTTAATTTCCCATTGCTAGGGTTTTTTTATGCTCAAAGTTCTTAAAGTGCCAGACAAGTTATTTTGGCAGGATAACAAATTATAAGGTAAATGAAGACAGAGTATTTTAGTCTAAATTTCATCCCCTCTTAAACTTTACTTGAGTTATTTAATGTTGACTGGAATAACCAATTAGTTAGAAGATCCACATATCTTTCACTTTAAATATATTTTTATGATGTCTTTTAAGACTCCTTTGCATCAATGAAATATGTTATTAATGGCTTGGGAAATACTTTAGCTGGCCTTTTTACAGAGGGTCCACTCTATAAAATTTATAATCTTCATATATTGTTTTGCACATTTCATAGGTTCATAGGTTCATACTAGGCTATCTGCCCTAGGGCATTTATAAGCCTAGCCAGAGTATGTTTGGCTTTCGCCACCCATTTTAAATTAATTTTGCTATGCCCTTTTTTGAGGTTAGTATACTGTGCCTCTGTCTAACAGTGACACAGAAGTGATACCCGGGGTAAACCTACGATCTCCCATCCACTCATCAAGATTCCTCTTGAAGAGGGTCAATGAGGGACTCTGCCTAACCTGGACTGGGATTTTATTCCAGAGTGAAGGGAGCCTCTGGGTTATGAATCTGTCCCTCCAACATGTCCTATTTATTTCAGTGCTGAGGTTCAAGTCTCTCGAGCGTGTAGCTCGATGGGATTTGGATTTTCTGAGGTGCAGCATGTCCCTTAATTCCGGGTTGGACATGGCCTTATACGTCAGGCACAGGTCACCTCTGAGCAGGCGGTATGCCACTGAGTAGAGCTGGAGTTTCTTTAACTGGGCAGCATGTGGCATCTGTTTGAGCCCTTTGATCCTCTTGGTGAGGTACTTTTGGGGTCTTTCCAGTTGCTGCAGGTGTTTGGTAAGGTACATCCCAAAAGGGGCATTGCACTCGATTATGGGCCTGATGAGGGATGAGTAAAGAGGAACGATGACCTCCCCTAATCTAGATGTGAATCCCTTCATGATTAGGTGGGCTATATAAAATGTTTTTCTAACCACTTTGGCCACGTGGTTGTCAAATGAGAGATTGCTATCAACTTGGGTCCCCAGGTCCCTAATTACTTCTTCTGTACTTAATGGATTACCACCTATGTGGTAATTTGTGGGCACTTTGTTTTGCCAAAGGGATGACTATACACTTTTTGGCATTTAGCTTGAGGCCATGGCTCTGGCACCAGTTGTCTGTTTCTATGAGGCCCTTTTGGAGGATGCTTGTGTCGGCTGGAGAGTCGATTATGGCGCCCAGTTTGCAGTCATCTGCGAACTTGGTCAGCCACAGTCCTTCCGTGTTGGCCTGTGCCTCCAAGAAATATATACCAAACAAGAGAGGTCCCAGGACTGAGCCTTGTGGGACACCACTTGTAACTGGTTTGGAGTCTGACATGGCTCCAGCAATTCTAACCATGTGGGTTCTGTCCTTGAGCCAGTTTGCAACCCATCTAGTGACATAGGGGTTTATACTTAAGCTGGTGAGCTTATCTATAATGCCAGAGTGGGGTATTGTATCGAAGGCTTTTGCGAGGTCCAGATAGGCTGTGTGGACCACCTTCCCTTTGTCAATAGCATACCTTTTTACCCACACCAGTCCTTTTATAGATTTAAACAAAATGTTTGCCTTTATCGGAAGTAATAGATGTCCAGAATTTCCAATAACAGGCTTAGATAATTTACTGTGTGGAAGAATTGAGACCACCCACAGAAAATGTCTTCAAGGCAGCCAGCTTAGAACTATAGGATTCCTACCTGGTCATATGATCACTCTGAAGCTTGGAAATAAATTAAAAAGGTCTCAGTCGAGTAAGTGCAGAATCGTTTTGACTGCAGGAGTCATCCTTCCCAGCTACTCACAAAAGAAAGTTTGACTTCTATTCAGGAATCTATAAGCACAGCCCTATGCTTTTAAGTACTTTTCATTAAAAGTACCATTTACAGTTCATCATTCATTATCAGGTGCATCAGATTTTGAGATCCTTTGTAGAGACAGTTCCTTTAACCAGACTACTTTGAAAGTCCTCTCTTTCAAAGAGATTCCCCATATTTAGAAGATTCTTCAAGTGAAAAAATTCTGGCTCCCATAACTGAGATAGTCTTTGAAGACTCATTCTGGAGATACACAGACCCAGTAAACTATGTCCTTTAATGTCTTTCTTTACACAAATAAATGAGAGGCACATTAACAAGGGAGCTTAAGTCAAAGTGTATAAAATTGTACAGGCCTCCTCAGCAACTGAGAAAAGGCACTTAAAGTTCCCGTCCGAGAGTCCAAACAGTTGATTTTGCTTGAGAGCTACAGTCCTGACATTAAACTTTGAGCAAAATTGCTCATAAAACATTTTTTTTGTGTGCGTGTTTCATAGTCACTCAACCATCTACCCAACTTTTTTTTTTATTTTTTTGGTTTTGTTTTTGCCTTTGAAGCCATGGTTAGTTAAACAGCAACATCACCTCATTTTTTCAGAATTGCTATCACAATTCAGTTCTTTCTTAAACAAGTACCCACGTTAGAGTGGATAGTTTTCCTGCTTCAAGGAGACCATCAGTGTCAAACTAACTTACTTCCATTGAAAATTTGAGTAATCTCGCTCTTGGGAATAATGTCATTTTATAGAATTTGTCAAGATCAAAAAGGTGCCTAAAGCTATTAGGAATCTATGAAAACATTTTATAGTATTAAGTGTTTTTCATTACAAATGCCTACATCTTGTGCAGGGAGCATATGTGTGACATACAGTGCCTATAAGAGCTGAAGGTTTTGGTATACTGGCAGGACGTTGGGCTATCTTTGGCAGGAGACCACTTAGGTGAAGAAAACTTTAACACTGATAAGGAAGGACATGATAACTGTATTGAAATGTGCCATCATATCAGTGACAATCGTTAAAAGCCAGAGTCTAACAGAATGACATTTAACCAGTACTGAGTGTCTGACACTTCTTCAGTATCACATGGAATGATTTATCTGGAAAGGGAGTAAAAGTCATTAAATGCATATGACAAACTTTCATACTCGTGTATTTAAGGGTCTTCTCTTGTACTTCCTAGAATTCAAAAGATTCTTCCATTTAATGGGTATCTGCTCTCCTGTACAGGACAATACTGCACAGGGACATGAAGTTTATTTACTTAGTGTCCTTTAACTCATCTTTAAACTATCTTATTTTGGTTAGTAATAACATTAAGGCAGGCTCTTTCTAAGGGACTTTATTAATATTTAAGATTGCAAAAGCCTCACATTGTGTGTGTGTGTGTGTGTGTGTGTGTGTGTGTGTGTGTGTGTGTGTGTGTGTGTGTGTGTGTGTGTGTCACACCAGAAGTAAAAACAGAAAAAAAAAAACACGACTTCAGAATTCCACAGTGGATGAATGAATGTTCATTTAATTTGTATTGTAAATGGAGTATTAGAGTCTACATTTCAATCTAGCAGGAAAGGGCTGTAAAAATAAGGCAATGAACAGATGGTACATAATTGTAATGAAACACTTTCACTTTGATCTCTGTGATCTGTTAAGCCATCATATTAAATGAATTGTCAGTGTCTCAACAGGTAGCTCATTTACATTTAATACTGGAAGCACAGAACACTGTGGATTTCATTCCCACACCTCATGATTGACTTCATTTTGTTTTCCAGTATTGAAACTGCAGAGCAGCACAGGGGGGGTGCACTCGAGTGCTGTCCTTCAGATGAGATCAAAAACTGAGGTCAAAACTGCTAAGCTGTTGGTAGCATATGTGGATGTAAAATATCCCAAGATCTTACCAAAAAGAGTAGGGGTATTTATTTAAAACTTAACAAAAATAACAAGTTAGTTAAACAGAATAATTTACATATCTGCAGCATGTATAGCCTATGTTTTTATAATTATATATAAAAATAACACATTTCAACCCTCCACCTTTTTACCCATAAACAAAACTTATTGTTTTAATGTCTGTAACATCCCATTTCTTGTTACACAAAAGTTCACTGCAATGAGCTTTCCAATATAAACCAAACACTCAGAAATGCTTTCCTATCTAAATGTACAGCCTGAGATTTATCCGTCTTATTATACACAATCACAAAAAAGTGGCATTCCCAAACATCCTAGACATTTAGTCACTTCCTTAATTGCTACCTTTATACTTTCCTGTAATCCCACCAAAGGATGCACCATGTAAAAATTCCCCATTTTTGCTTTATATCATATGTTCATAATACTACCAAACCCTGATGGCCTGATTTAACAGCTCAATAATTCCTTTTATAATTCACTCAACTCACCACTATCAAATACCATTGCTTCCCCTCTTTTTGTAAGGTTTTCTTGGTTTAATTTGTGTCAAGTATTTTGGGTTTCTAATACCACTGTGGGAAGGAAGGGACCCCATCCCTAAGTAAGGGTATGATTAGAGTTCATGAAATTAGTATTGTTTCAGTCTTTGATGTTAGCCACGAGTGCTCTTCTCAGCACCCACAATGTGGCCAGAATTGCTTCCTTCTGTAATTCATACAGGTTTGCACGTACTGGTAGCATATCTAGGTATGACTGTAAATACTTTTTAATTAGACCCATTGCTCCTACAACTATTAGAACTGTGTGGGTATCTTTCTTCCAAATTGCTCTTGTTTCTGCCTGCAAATCCTGATTATTTTATGACTTTGTGTCTCTCTGTGATTTTGTTTCATATGATTAAATTTTCTTAATGTCAAACAAAATGTTCAGACAAAAATAAGATTGAACATACATAACATCACATGACTTAAAAATCGAATGAGTGAAACATCGAAAAAGGAAAACAAATTCCTTTCCCAATGTTTACACTAAACTACGCTCAAACCACTAGCTTCAAATTTATCTGAATAGTGGCAGTGTTATGTGAAGGGTTTTTTAAGGTACGGTCTAGAGTTAGGGTTGGTGTGGGGGCAGGGTTAGGGTTAGCACACATTACTAAGGTGAGCTGGGGGTTTCAGCATGGAATCTAACAATAATTGCATATCCTTCTGCTCTATATTCACTTTATTTTCATCTGACTGCATGTTATACACCATTACAGCTTCCACCAAATGTTGTGATGACTTACTTCCATATTTTCGCAGGAAAGGGCTTTCCAGTTCTACCTGCCAAAAAAGTACGAGACTTTCCCTGATGCAATGGCCACATTTTTACTAGTCAGTTTCTTAGGTTTCCCATGAGAAGATGCACTAGCCAAGAGGGACTAACCTGATCAGTAAAGTATGTATAAATAAAGATAACATAAAACGTTTTAAATCTTTAAGAAATTTCATAAATGTAAACAAATATAGCACTACTATTCCCCATATTACTTGAGAGAGTGGAGAATAACTTTTCCCACAAATTTTCAGTGGAGTTTGTTAAAAGTTATGCAAATGTTCTGTCATAACACATACGGTTTGTATAGCTATGGCACACTGAAAAAGGATATTGGAAGCCAAGCTGTATTCTCTTTTCTACTATTTGGCAAATGCTGCCATTTCCTGGGAGGCTCTCCATGAGTGATGTGCACTGAAACTTTTTTAAGGATGGGGTAGTCCTAGAAATGATAATGCACTTGTCAGGGCTTTTCATGAGGGCTCAGCATAGTGTATGCACAGCAGATGGCAGAGATATGCAAAATCCCAATAAGCATCCCTAATACAGACCTTATGGTCTAGCTGATGCATGTCTGCTATGTCTCCAACAACTGCAAAATTTCAGGGGTCATATGCCTACTTGGAACTTTAGCACCTCCGTTTTAAGTAGTTGCAATGATTAAATCAATAAGTGTTCAAAAGACCTAAAGACTCCTTTTGAAGAAATATAAATTTAGCAGTTAACTCTCTAAAAGTGCGATCCTTACCATCGCACTAACTCTGCAAACACACATTATCTACCCTGTGACTAGAGGCATATCAACTTTCATTGGTTAGGAGGAAAACGCATCTTCCTAATGACAGGACAATATTTAATCGAAAGTGGGTAGCATTATAGGCAATGGCTGACTAACATTACTATTTACAGCATGTGACAGTGTGAAATGCGACTTTTACATGAGCACACAGAACATTGCTATGGAGTACTGCAGGAAGTAAGTTTGTTATGGAATACTGTAAAAAGGCGTTTAGTATGGAATGCTGTAGGAAGGGAGTTTATTATGGAATACTGTAGGAAAGGAGTTTGTTATGGAATACTGCAGAAAGCAGTTTGTCATGGAATACTGTAGGAAGGGAGTTTGTTATGAAATGCTGTAGGAAGGGACTTTGTTATGGAATACTGTAGGTAGATGGTAGCTTTGTTAAGGACAATGTCATAACTTGTCTACAGAGCAGAGGATGATTCACAGATACCTGTACTCATTCAGATTTGAGTACTGGACAATGGTGAAATGATTTAATATTATCATTTGAAGCTAATAGCACAGTATTAACTTGTGAAGCTTTTCTCTCCAGGTCACTAATGAAAGGAGTGTATGCCTTATTGGACCATCTAGTTTAACAAATATCAATTAATCAATCAATAAATATACAAATACATACATACACGCACACACACACACACACACACACACACACACACACACACATATATATATATATATATATATATATATATATATATACCAACTCAGAGATCGCCATACCATGGAGAAAAGGGAATATTCCTAGAAACGGCATCTGAGATTTAGTCTACGTGAGTTTGTTCTTTCGGCCATTCAGTCTTGGCATTTCAGGACTCACTCTAGCAGGCATAGCCGGCCTTAGGCATAGGCCAACTAGGCGGCCGCCTAGGGCACCGCTCTACAGGGGCGTTTTCCAGTATTTATTTGGTGTAGGTAGACCAAGATAGGGGCACCAGGTGGTGTGGTAGAGGGCACTGTGGAGCCCTTTTGCCTAGGGCACCAGTTGACCTAAGACCACTCCTGCTAGGTCCTGACATTTTCAATAGTTACTACACACACGCACACACACGCACTCACACTCGCATACGCACACACATAAAGAGCTTTATTTGATATTACCATGAATTCATACCAAAAATGTATAGCTTTCTCTTTGTAATTTACAGATTCTTTGCAGTATTGTCAATTCAAATAAGTAAATGACTTGTTGATATCGTAAGGCCTGCAGTAATAACTTTCATTGGCTAGCTGAAAAGCAGACTTCCCTGCAATAAGACAATTTTTATACAAAGGTACCCTCCCCCATTATATGCACAAGTCATATTCTTTGAAAGTGTTGCTCCATTCAATATCTTGGTGTGAATCTGATTTATGGAAATACTGGGTCATGTGATGCATTAGTGTGAAAAGGTCTCTCATGATGTCAATACAAGGTATCATAATTTGTAGACCACCTTTGCAAACATTTTGTACCAACATGTCACATCATGCAAAGTGCAACATAACTGCTATTAGAAGAGGGGAGCTTTTTGTTAAATGCCATCATCATCTTGGCATATTTCCGTTTTGGCCTAGTCACTGGAATCTGCTTTTCATAAAGTAAAAGGGTTGACATTGTGCCTTTCAGCATCATCTGTCTGCCTTTTAATAACTAAGATGCCAGCATCACTTGGGTAAGGTATGTCTACAGCATACGGTTTCGCAATAGGAATTTCTTCATTTCTATTTTAATCAATTATTTTAAGTTTACTTAATGAGTCCTTAAGTAATATCTGTACTGATCCTTGAAGTTCTTTCTCAGTCATAACCAGAGTCATAATAGCAAGGACAAATGCAATATAAAGGGCTATGTTAGAATAAACAGCTTGTCTTTGGGAGGTGGAAGGTACGACTGCATACAAAGAAAAAACATGCATATAGTAAGAAGAACATAGAAACTGACCAAGCTATTATCATACACCAAGACTGATCCTTCAGTCCTATATTTGTATAGTAGCAACTCTAGTTATTGCATCACTGTATCAAAATATTTGGATTTAATTAAAAAAAATCTACTGTTGGCAACCATTATCTGAACAGCATGTTATGCAGAAAATTATTAGTATCATGATGTCGGACACTGTCAATGTGATCTGTGACATAGCCCTAAACTTTAATCTTAACCCTAAGTACAGCACTTAGCATATCCCTAACATGCACGCCTTGTGTGACGTGGAGCAACATTAATGCTAAGTGTAGCCTTTAGTCACCATGCACCTCCCATGTGCTGTGACACCCCCACAGACAAACACATACACTCCCCATACTTATGTATACCAATGCCACAATCACACAGCAGCAAGGTAAAGGCATATGCTACTGACACTAAAAATAGCTCTCAGCGAATTTATTCTGTGACATCAACACTCTCTGAAAGAGTGCCTGAAAAGCTGACAGGGTCGCTTGCAAATTGCTGTGTGTATATATTGCAAACAAGGCACACTTTTATTTAAATTTCTCTCAGAGATATCATGGCTTGCTGAAGCCAGACTACTTCTACAACTATCTAAACTAATGTGTGCAATATAATCCCATACATAACTTGCTTAAGAGTTAGGAATACTCCTCTAAGAACAACCATTATTATAGTTCTATGAGCTAACAGCTGAAAAGTATACATACATTTATTAAGCACATGGTGGCAACATCTGAAGAAATGCACACATTTTAAATGCAATGCAGGCTGGGGAGTAACAGTATAATACTGTGAAAACAAAATGAAAATTTCTGCCACTCCTGTTTTAAACATACCCATGTAAATAGCAATCCTATATGTTCGCTGATTTAACTGCCAGATTTCTGTTACTGTAACTGTTGTTTATACTTACATTGGCCTGGGATATGGCTGAAAAGGGTTACCAAACTAGCCCACTCAGTTAACAATTGTGAAATAAGTCCATCAGTCCATTCATCCATCCATCTATCCTCTACTTAAATGTACTTGCCATCTGCCCGCAAAGCATAAATATAATGGCCAGGCCGTGTACAGAAAATAAGTAAAATCTGGTGATGGCAAGAATCTAGTGTATGAAATACAGGCACAGACTGCGAAATGAGCTTCACCCAGCTAATAGGCCCAGTTGTTTTTCTACTGAATGTAAACTTGCTTAATTGGTGATGGAGCAGGCCAGAGACTCCTTCAGCCAGCCTTACCCTTCTGCTAAGACATCACTATAAACCATCACCTAAACACGGCAGCCCTCACAAGTTATCAAAAATAAATTAATAGATGATGTAAAAGGGAAGAAGAACTTACTTTTTAAAAGAGGTTCCCTGAAGAAAGCTGCCTCTCTCTTCTCATTCTGCATCATTGTACTTATAGCAGTTGAAATCTACAAAACATTTCAAAGTATCCGAACTGCAGGAAGGAAATGGCTTCCTGCCTGAAGAAGGGCATTTACGAATAAAGTAAGAGCCTGTTTATCTGAGGATTTGGCAGAGCATGAGCAGGAGAAAAAGTGACGTGACCAGATTAGGATAAAGTCAGGTTCTTGAAGGAATAATTCTATTTTTCTGATTTACTCATTTTAATTCCGTTGTCCTCTCCCTGGGTAATTTTCAAACATAACTATTCCGAACCAGAAAGAGAAGAAAAAATGTTTCAGCTGAATCCAAATGTTAAACATTTTTGGGGAGACAAGCATGCAAAAATGTAGTACACTATGCAACCTAAATACAGGATACACAAAAATAAGTGCCACAAAGCAAGAAATTGAAAGACGTAGCAACGCATACAGCTATCCCTTGGAAAGCCTGATACCATGAAGCTATGTTATGTACATATAACAGGCATGCGGTGGTCTGACTCTACAGTACAACATGTTTTGCTTCCTGAGCTGTCTTAAAATGCATACAATCATACATCAGTACAGACAATGCATACAATGTAAAGATGGGCACACTCAAGTATAAATGCATAATATTAAGCAGTAATTATCATATCAGATACCACTCACATGTACATGTGTATGTATACAAGATAATACTCAGCAGTAATTATATCAAGACACAATTCACATATACATATGTATGTATATAAGAGAAGGGCATCATCAGACTAAATACAAAGACTATAAGGTTAAAATAATAGTATGTTACAGGGGAAGAACCGAGTTTAACAGTTCATCCGAAGATATAGCTACTACTGCAAGTTCAGCATGTGTGCCATATGATGTTACAAGCTTACCACATTATACTGGTGGGGCAACTGAAAGTGAAGTTATCTATACAGGAATTATTTGTTTTAATAAATTAGTATCTTAGGCGACTCTTAAGGGCTACAAAGTTTATATGGCCCCTGACTTTACAATGCAGCATATTTCATACCCTGGCACGATGGCTGAGTATGGTTTGTCATTGAGAGAATTCCCAGCCTTGTAATTTGACGGAGCACATAAGAGTGGTAATGAGAATAAAGCACGGCAGATATCTGGGTAATTACTCAGAAATAGGCTGCCCACTTGGTTCAGGGGAGGGGAAAGGAGACACTGCGTGGAGTCAACTTCCATTAATTTGTGTTCTTATTTACAGTGCATGAAGGAAACCATGGTGGTGCAGCGGTAACATTGTCGCCTCACAGCAATAGGTTCTGCCGTTTGATTCTCGGCTGGAGTGCCTTCTGTGTGGAGTCTGCATGTCCTCCCCGCGGTCGAGTGGCGTTCGAAAGACATGCGTGAATGGGTGTGCCTTCGTTGAAGGTTGGGCATCGAGCTGGCATCTTGGCACCATAAAAATTTACTACCAATCATTAGCAGACCGGAGTTCAGCTGTGGCGACCACTACCCAGGAAAAGACAAAAGAAGAACAACAACATTTACAGTGCATGAAGCTTAAATGTGACCTGAAGTGCAAGAATGCATTTTTGCCATTTCAGTCTGAATGGATTCCTTTCTCCTGCATTTCTTTGCAAATGTGTCAGCTGTTTGTTTCAGTGAGTGATACACTCTGATACATCCTGTTGTGTATTTGCACTTGTGTACACAGTCATCATACATTTACACATACACACAGCACAGCAATGTAGTGCACTGTATGTTTGTTCACTGCTATATGTCTAGAACAGATGTACCACTCTGATACTCATGTCCGTATGTCACTTATGTACACACATAGTGCATATCCTACAGACTCTGTGGTTAATAGGTCTGCATGGTTTTGGCACAGGAGTCTGAAGATATTTCTGTATCATTCATTTTTTTATCTAACCTTTCAAGCAACATTATTCAGGTAATATTTGAGACATTGCAACAAAAGTTCCTATTATTTCATTTTTCTTTTTTTTTTCTTTTTCTTGTTTTTCCTGTGATCACTCAGCCTTCTCTAACCAGGCAAATTTAAAGAAACCAGATTCAGCAAATAAGAATGCAGAAGGGTTTACTTGTATGAAGCAATGCATAAACAGTAAAAGAAGACAGTGCAAAGGTTGTGATGATGCTGATATTGTACTACTCTAAAATGGCTACGCAAATTAGAGAGATCTGATTGGCTAGTTAACCACAGATACAGTGATGATACTGCACAGTAACTTGATTGTAAGCAGGTCAAACACAGAAGGAAAAACAATAACATTATCAGAATTTAGTCACTGTACAACAATGAACAGTTACCAAAAATGATTCTGAAAAATTACACTTAGAAGTCAAAAAATCTTACAGACCTACCTTCATTACAAGTGCAATGCTATTACATTATGTAATTTATATTGTATTGATATGTTAATTTATTTACATAGATTTTCAGTCATTTACTATGTTTTATATATATATATATATATATATATATATATATATATATATATATATATATATATATCTATATATACTTTCTACTTTCTATATCTTTTACACCCAGGCAGAGACTGAAATGGTGCATTTGGATCAGTGGTCTACCATGGTTAACAAATAAATAAATTGTATTCACCTTCTGATTTGCCCCAACCCTTAAAATAACTTTAGAGTACCAAAACTTGACAGATACATTTGGGAAACATGGCTAGGCTTAGATACTCCCCTGGTGTTGTTAGCCTAGTATACACCTATGAACCTATGTAAGTGTGAGAGGTTAAGGAGAGCTGCTGCTATGGAGCAGTAGTTCCATTTGGTAAGCAATGCAAGGTAAATACTAGGGTGGATATATATATATATATATAGATATATATATATAGATATATATAGATATATATATATATATAAACTGACGGAGTCAGTTAGATATGTAGGTTTGACATGGGGATGTTTGAAGTATGTACAAGTGTCTCTCTCTGTTCCAGGAATGTCCATAGTTTTTCTGTTGTTTATAAACAGGAATGTTAAGGATTTCACTTGGAAGACATTCCTGTAATGCTTATGCAAGGGCTAATAAGGCAAGGGCAGTAGATGAGAATCAGTTTGCAGGAGTTATGAGTATAGACGTGCTGTCAGCCTGAGAGGAGAACTGATAATGACCAGTCTATCATTTAGGGAAAGACTGGAGTGACTATATAAGGGAACAAGGCAGAGGAGGTATGGGTAAATGTAAGGAGCACATTTACAGGGAGCTAGCTGGCCCACTGCAGGGTAATGTAGTGGTGGTCAGTATTAAGTGAGTAAAGGATGAATCAGCAAATTTTGCTGAACCAACTTTGAAGCTCACTCCCCTGGTGCTTGTCAATTATCAGCCAATTGGCCAGTTTGTTTCGCATCTCTTGGGCAAGGGTTAGCTGGAAGGAGCCATCATTCAGACTGCCATTAGGAGTAGGTTGTGATTTTTTTTCTTTTTATGCTGTATTATCCATACAGGCATCTATCAAAG
Source organism: Protopterus annectens (assembly GCF_019279795.1). NCBI lineage: Eukaryota > Metazoa > Chordata > Ceratodontiformes > Protopteridae > Protopterus > Protopterus annectens. The sequence goes on along the minus strand of NC_056751.1, from coordinate 555,803,344 downwards.
CATCAAGAAGGGGGCGTGCAATGGGCTTACTCTGAAAGACCCCCCCCCCTTACTTCCACATGGGATGTTCCTTACAAGCAACCCTAACCCTCCCTCACAGCACAGGAGTTGGTTTCCACAGTCTCCACCAGGGATGTCACAACTACCCAGTGTGCTTCTATGTGTACAGAATCTTCTCCATCTGCTGGGACAGGCAAGCAGTCCATGATCCTTCACTCATCCCCCATCCCTGCCTAGCTTCACTGTTGCAGGGTCCCTATTCAAATAGTCATCTGCAAACTTAATCAACCAGAGCCTTTTGGTATTGACTTTTACTTCAGAAAAATAGATGGCAAACAGGAGTGGTCCCAGAAAAGAACCCTGGGGGACTCTACTGGTGACTGGTCTCTTTATGGAGGTAACATCCCCTATTTTAATTATCTGTGTTCGTCTGTGAGCCAGTTAGTAGTCCACTGGGTGACATCGGGATTTATTCCCAGTTTATTTAGTTTTTCTACTAGCAATGTGTGGGGAATTGTGTCAAAAGCTTTGGCCAGCTTGAGGTATGCGGTGTGTACTATTTTGCCTTTATGCATTGCTTTGGTGACCATTTCAAAAACATCAACCAGCTTGAGTAAGCATGACTTGCCCTTGATGAATCCAAACTGAGACGGGTATAGTGTTTGGAGGTTCCCTGTGTCCTGACTGATTAATTCCATGATAAGTCTTTCCATGGCTTTGCATATGGATTTCTGTTCTTTAAGCAAGTGCTGATGTATTCATATGTATTTTTTAAACACCTTTACTGAATTATCAATTGTGACATTGGCAGACTTACAGTACATTTATATAAAGGTAAATAAACCATATTAACAATTTAACATTTATAAACATATACATAATATAATCCGAGCAACATTATATAAATTATTTAATTCCTGCCTTCTCTTAAACCTCATTCCTTTACTGTGTGTAATTTTCCCACAATTTCCATTTTTTATGTAATTTACTCCTACGCTTTTCTAAAGATTCCACTTCCTTTTTATCTCTGTTACAGTATTCAGTATTCACTACCTCAAGTATAGTCGGTATGCATTTTGATCACCATTTTGTAGTTGCTTTTTTTTTGGTAGCCACCAGAATTAAACTCAACAACGCCTTACTATGTCTAGGCATTTCAGATCCTGTATCCCAGCTCAAACAAATAACTTCCTTATTTACACTCATTTCCTCGCTCAGTATTCCCGGCAGGCTACTCTGAAGGGAATTTTTAAAGTGTGACAAGTCATTACACACCCAAAACAAAAGTTCCCAGTTTCTTCTTTCTCCTCATCACACCTCAGCATTTGCCATCTACCTGTGGAAAAATTCTTTGGTGTCTGCCTGGGGTATAAAAAATATCTATGCAGACACTTCCAGGCAAAAATCCTAAATCTTCTAGATTTTGTTGCATATTTGTGAGTCATACATAGGTCCTTCCATGATTTCTTTGTGAATTGCATATCTAATCTCTCTTTCCAGTTTTTCTGACCTCTTCTGATTGATTCCTATAGTTATCATACTATATTTTGTATGCCCCACTAACTGTCCCTTTTTTAACAGTAACTTCTGTTCTAGATTCAGTTAAAAACTCAACCAGTGCAGTTCTTTCATTCAGAATTTCCCTACCACTTTCTCTTTGTCTATAGTTTGATATCAGTCCATCATAAGGAAGGCAATCACTAGCCTGAAATCCAAATGTCTTCTTGCACTCTTCCCATTCTATTATCTTTCCTTGTTTATCCATATGTATTGACTTATGTATGTCCCGATTCTTCATCCTAACCCACTACAGGAATAAAAGTACTGTCTACTGCAGGTATTTTGTCAGTCGTCTGTGTATATGCTAAATACTAACAATAAATGCACAACACAATAATGGAAAAAGCATAGCACCCTTTCTCTGCCTGCTTCCCAGAGGAGCTACCATACATCAGTTATTCAGAATGAAAAAGTCATTAACGTTGCCACTTAGATGATGTACAGTGATTTGGTAAACAATTTCCGATATCAATTATCTCCTAAATGATCTATCCTTCTCATATCAGTAATTCTGAGATAACTCTTCTCAGTCACAATTATTTCTAAACTTATATGACTCAGCCATAGAGTTAGTTATGATACAGGAAGGTAATTCAGTCTCTAAGTAAGACATATATTGTAATCATATCCCTTGTTTATTGCACTTGTAGTAGTTTTAAGAACAGGAACATCATCTCATATGAATGAGTTCCTAAAGGTGACAAGAGCACCATCATGTGCAAATAGATGCGATGTTTCATATAAAAGTAGTCAAATTATTCTAAGTGTACTTGAAAACAACACAGCACTTCCTTTTTCAAATTGTGTGATACAATGTATTATAGTTCAGATGGCCACACAACCCAAAGCGGGTACTGAATAATTGATACAGTAGGTTCATAGGTTGGTACTAGGCTATCGGCCTTAGGGCCTATACAAGCCTAGCCATAACAATTCCCTGGCTATTTCTTCCCACACTATTTACTCTTGCTTAAATGTTTAATGTAACTCTGTTATATATTACCTCACATTTTAGAAAACTTAACATTCAGCATTTGTTGATATGTTGTCGTTCAATGGATTTCTGAACAGCAACAGCATATTTGAGGTGAAAGAGGACTTTACACAGAGAAACAATTGCATTGGGGGTGTTCGTGAACCCCCTGTTCACAACCCAGCAGAATGTTTAGCATATTCCAGCATGGTTCCCCTAGTAGTGGTTGATGTTTTAAGTGGTAAGTTATTTCCTTGATTACTGTTCTGCAGAGTTACAGTTCTCTGAATGTCTTTATACTGTGCTAAATGTACCCTGAGATCACAGTCACTTAAAGAAAGAGCAAGAACTGTTATAACACTTTCTGTGAAGTGACACAACCTTAGACAGACAATAAAATATGGGGTCTGGAGGATGTAAAGGGTTTATCACCATAAAAATAATATTTATAATCATCTGACTGAGCAGAACTTCAAATACATAATCTGTGTTTAGGAAAATATGCAGATCCTTTCAGGAGGATGTGGAGGAGAACTTGAAAAAGAACAACTCAAATAGGTGCACTGTTTATAAAAGAGCTGCAGCTGGTGAAAAAAATAGGTATTTATTCTACAGAACAGCACATAGGAATAGATGGATGAATGTGGAAGAAAATATCTCCTTATCGATCTAAGGTCAAATAAGTTTGTCTCGTGTGGGACAGAAACAAACACAGAGGAATTCAGAGACAAAGTCTGGTACGGGTAACCCTCTACAGCAGCTGGAAGAATTAAGCATGTTCCACTTACCTTCAGCACAAGATTAAAGGAATGATATTGTGAAGAGAAGTGATTGGTAGTTCAACACTAAATATGGTGCCCGACTGAGTGAGACGTTGTAGCATTTGGAGGGCCGGAGACTGTACGAATATAACTACTAATCATTAAAATGAAAACAATGAATTACCTTGCCCAAAGCAAACAGAGACATTGGCTCAAAGCAGATCCAGTGATATGCATGTCCCATTATAGAAAATATGCAAAATGCATGAACGTGTTAGCAAAAGAGAAAGAAGAACAAATCAGGCAGTTCATAAAAGGGGAATATAGTAGCCAACAGAGTAAGGATGATGGTAATAAACAGAGAATTACTGCAGTTTACAAAGACAGCCATAAAACAAACTGCATAAACTGCAAATGACTAGTGGTTTATATCGAAAAAATCATTCAGCCTCAGTCACGATCTCCTAGGCTGAGCCTGGAAATGGTCTCAGATACATACAATAAAATAACCAATTTCTTTCTTTCTTTCTTGGAAAAGTGAAAATGTCCTTATACTTAGACTACAACATGCCTACTCCGTAACTTCTACATTCCTCTACGAAAACACACAATATTCAGGCCACTGTTAATAGTATTGCAGATTCATTAACCCCTCTCTTAGATATGAAAACCACTATGTTTTCCCACAATGAAGCTAACAGACTCCCTGTAAGAGCAAGATTCTACTTCTCTCTGCTTTTATACTCAGAATGATATATTACTCAACTGTCAAACACAAACTAACATTTCAGTTATCACCTTACATGTTAAGAATGCAAGATAACAACACAGCACCTTTCAAAGAGCCCTTTTCATCTAAACTATTGGTGAAAGATGTTTTTAGAAAATCATTTCCCCCAAATGGAACCACCTTTCCTCTTACATTTTCAAGCTAACAGAATACAATCAGTCAATTCCTAAAAGAAGTGCATAAATGCAACTACTATATAGACACTGGCTAACTGATATGCAGCTAAATTCTGTCACCTACGCCAGCATGTTTTAACAAGGGAACATAACAGTACCATATTTTACCTTGTCAACATTTTATGACTTTTAATCTTTTTATTTACTTCACTACACAGTGTTATACTGAACAGCATTATTTTAACTATCTTGCAATCACATTGTGTTATGTACTGAATGTTCGTAATTATCTTCTAATCTCTCTGCCACTATGCACATGTCATGCTTGCAAAAAGGTCTGGGGACCACCAAAGGAATAAAAAATAAATAAATAAATAACTGTGAGGTAGTAAAACAAGTACATAAATTCTACACTTCAGCTGAACTGTCCCTACATGTGGAGACATTCAGGTCTGATGAGTACTTGGTCATTCTGAAAGCTTTAGTAGAGATCATCAACCTACAAATATTGGGTGGTTTCATTGGTGCCATGGCAGGGCTGCACCCATACTACTGAAGACAAATTTAGTGACAATGAACAAGACCACTGCAAGAAAGAAAGGGGGGGGGGTAAGTCATTAGTTTAGGTCACTCACCTTCAAAATCAGTGTGTGAAGCATCCATGAGTCTTACTGCAGTATCACCCCTAGTTGGGGAAAAAAAGGAAATGTAGAAGGGGTTCAGATTCTTATGAAGGGCGCAGGCTTGCAGGGTTGAGCAGAAGTTCAAGGTGATCCATTAATCAGAACTACCACATGCTCATCTGCAGGGAATGCAGCAAAAAGCTAAAGAAAAAACTATCCCAGATCACAGTGTGAAAGTATCACTTTTTGCCACCCAACCCTTGCTCAGTGTGAGGAATACAAGGACAATGAGTGGGCATGGATGAAGAGGCAGTAGGCCAATGATGCCGGCCAGACTAGTACATGAATAGGTCGGGGGGGGGATGTTATTTCATAACTGCATCAGGACTAAAGTCAACAGAAATAAACTGAGTAACTGGCATAGGGACTATAGAACTTAGTAAAAACATTTAAGTAACACATTTCTAATTTAAGGTTGTGTGTATCTCAGTAAAGCCATTGTAAGTGCACCAACCATATATGATCTAAAAGATACATTGAAGTAGTGTAAAATTATTGATGCCTAAGAACTCGCACACCAAACAAATATTACTAGCATTCCATGAGGTGCTGCAGGGTGTGTGTTATTGGTAGCTAAATTCCTTCCGCATAGAATGAACAAGAACAGTAATATAATGGCTAAATCATGCCATAGGTAAACAAGCTATGTAAATATTTTAACCCCATAACACATAAATAAGTAACATTATATATTTTATTAAAAATTGCAAGTCATTTTTCAGCAAAGGATTACTAATGGCATAGTCAAGGACACAGATTTTTAAGGGAACCATGTATTTCTGCTCAATACGTCTGAGCCTGTGTATATGCCAGTTATGTCACAATAATCAGGCTTATGACATCATAATTCAGGAGGTATAAAATACTCAGTCTGTTAATATAAACCAGCAAGAAAAAGATACATTGTTAATAAAAGGAAACAGAAATGACATTTTGGTGCTTAGTATGAAAAAACACAAGCCATACTCTTTGAGCAGTGTTTTTCGTGGGGAAGCCCCCCCCCCCCCCCACACACACCACTCATGTAGGATGCTTTGCCCTTGCACATCCTACAGTACATCACTACCTCCAAGTCTGGACAATTTGAGAGTAATTGTGGTCACCATCCCATCTGAGGAACTGGGCTCATTGCAGTGGTCTACATTAGAGTATTTTCAAATGTACTAAGCATCCCATTTGTGATGGATGGCATGAAGGATAAGATTACAGACATTACTAAGAAGAAATGCCACATAGAGAAGGAGGAGACCACAAATCTCTTTTCAAACTCCAGTGCACTACAAGGACTTCAGTGTGGCTTCCTAGAATCAAGTTCACAATATCCCAGCCTCTGGTGAAAGCAGGGACTTCACATACCAGCTACCTGAACTTGGGATCCATTGAAAGACTGCACTGCCTGATCTTGATTGGCCAGCTTCTGCAGGGATGTAGGACTGATTATGACTAGCCATCTTCTGCAAATCAACAGTGTAGGTCCTATTGGCTAAGCAACACAAGATCCTGATCTACAACAGAAAATGCAACCTTCATATCCTTGTTGTGGATTATTCACTACCTCTGTTCTGTACTGTTAATACAGCTTAGTTTCACTATTCTGATTGATATGATGGTGAACCTATGACACACGTTAAGTTGACACACACCATGACATTTTGAGTGGTACGCCAGCGATCACCAACACCCGAATTACCAAAGACACCGCTTCTGCATTCGTTGCTCTTGTGAAGTGCACTGAATTATTTTGTGTCAGGAGCTTTTGATAAGCCAAACCCAAAACGTTTGCCATCACTGAAGATATTAAGCTTGAACTGAGTACATTCCAGACACCTATTCATTAGCATTTTGAATAGTGCCTTAGTAATTAGAACGACTCTGTGCTCTTCTTCACAGCTTTGTTAATTCTTTACTAAACGAATGCTATTTTGATATTTTGCTGGTGCACTGTTCAGTGCCTGTTTTGCTATTGTTTTGTGTGCATAATGTTTCATATTAGTGTGTGTGTCTACTTATTATTGCCTTATTAATTAACCCATGTTAGTGCCTCTTGTTTCATTTATTCATTCTTTGGCTGTTTTGCTACTTAGTTGTAGCGCATGTATTGGCCATGTACTCTCCATTGCTTTGTTCAGTATGCTTATTGCAGGTGCTACGTTATTAGTATTATGATTTACTTGTGCAGGTAATTAATAGCTGGCTATTTTACTGCTCTTTTATAAGTCATTGTTGATAATAGCTATTATCATCCTGCTGCTGGTGTCATTGTAAGTCTGATACTCTCCCCTTTTTGTTGTTGTTTGTGATTGACCTGTAAATCTTATCATTATCTCACATGTTTTAGTCTTGCTTCTACCGCCTCCTCCTTTGACATCTTACTTTCACTCAATGTCACACTATATTTAACTCCCTCTCTCACTCACTATCCTAGGCCTACTATGACAGCAGCAACCAACCTATCTAAGGCTTACTGTTGTGCCTAAACCAGCTTGTGATTAACTTTCTATTACAACCACTACAATCAGCCTTTTCAACTAGTATATCACCCTATCTGTCCACCAACTATGAAGTCACAGACAGCAGCGGCTTTAGGTCAACTGGTGCCCTAGGCAAAAGGGCTCCATGGCTCCCCCCACCACACTACCTGGTGCCCCCATCCTGGTCTAACTACATCAAATAAATACTAGAAAAGTGCCCCTGCTAGACCGGTGCCCTAGGCGGCCATCTAGTTGGCCTATGCTTAAGTCCAGCTATGGTCACAGAGTGTTAATTCTGTTTTCTTGGCCAGATTAAGCACCCTGAGGCAGTAGAGGAACTCCTCCACCGTTAGTTTATAACACAAAATCCATCTGTGAAAGGTGCATTTATACACACAAACTGGAGGAAGATCTCTCGCATCTTATCAGTAAACATAAAACCCGCATATGCCGAGATACTCAGAAATACAACTATCAAATCCTCCAAGGCACATGATAAGGCAGGCCCCTCAGCCACACATAGCCTTACACTCACATAGGCACATCGGCATCCATACCTACTAATCACACCATTGGCACATATAAGTAAAGGGAATCACCAAGCTAAAAAGGCACCACCCTTATGGCAGACAGAACATACAACTAAAACAGATAATACCAGAAATCCTCTAGTTATTAATACCACCAGTAGCAAGTATACAGGCTCTCCACTCACCAGACTTGTGAAGGACAGACAACTGTCGGTTGTCTCTCACATTCTAGAATTAAGGACATCACCAAGGCCTTGCAGGTCCTGAAGAATCTAAAATATAAGTATGGCCTTGTTGTTGTTCATTCTGGGAGAATGATCTCAAACAGTTTACCATGCAAGAGATGTAGACAGACATGCTGGAGCTGTCACTGTACATTCTTAAGGAGGAGAAATCTATTGTGATTAATAATATTCTAGTCTTGCTTAGAACGTTGGCGAATTACAAATCAACCATAACTGGTTTCAGTGATTGGCTGTATAATGGTATAACTCTAGGGAGATACAGTTTATGATTGCTTGGGAGAACATGATAGACAGACCTTCCTCCATAGCCAGAGACTGGCTTCACTTGTCTTTTCAGGACTTCCACATACTGTTAAAATATTTTCCAGTTTTCCACTCTCATAGTGCCTTTGTTATGTGAAATTAACAAACATGAAAACTTAGCAAATTCCAATCTGCCAGGTTTCAGGGTGGCTCGGATCAACATAAAAAGCCTCAGAGTCAAAATGTGTGATATAAAAACTTTCCTTCAAATGGAGAACATTCACATTGCATAGCTACTGAAATCTTGTTACAGTCTATTGAAAATAATTTTTCTGTTCCAGGGTTCACCACCTATCACACATTCAGGACCACTAGAAGCAGTGGGGGAATATCCATATTTATTAGAGATCTCATACCAATGTGTCTTATCCCAAATGACCTCAACCTTAATTTAGTGCAAGTCCACGAAACTTGCAATAAGACAAATTTTTACTTTATCACTAATTACAGGTCAACTTCTATGTCCCCAAGGGAGTCTATCAGATACCTAAACATGCTCCCTCCTGCCAAATGGAAGTCAAACTACACACCTTCTTACTAGGAGACTTTAATTACCCAAATATCAACTTGTACATCTACTCATCCAAAAGTTGTTACATCCAGGCCTTTCTTGACATTATCAACTCCAGATCACAGGATTAAATAATTTATTTTCCAACTAGAGGTCCAAACCTCCCAGAATGTGCCTTAAATAACTGCCCTTCCATTCTCCAGAAAAATCAAGACTGTTTAGCTGTCACCTCCTGCCTCAACACCAGCCCAGTTCCGGTAATCCATCTACATTAAGGGGCTAAAGCAAAACCATCCAATTAGATTTACTGACCTTTCTAAAAAAAAAGAAAAACATAAGTAGTGCATTCACCCTAAATCCCTGAACACTTGCATCCACAACTGACCAAGGAATATTACTTATTTAATCACTGCAGAGAAAAAAAACAGTATGCTTTAATCATAAGAAAAACAATAAATGTTTCAAATGTTTAATCTGGTAGAAAAATAGAATTACCATATTATAGAAACTAAATGTAAACTCCTAACCTGATACACATCTTGTCTCATCCCAGAAAAGAACAAAACAAAACTTAAGCAAATTAATAGGAACTCAAGAATATTTTCAGAAGTACCAAGGTTGTATATAAGCACAAAATAGCACAAAACAATCATAAAGCCTTTTAGCTATGTTAATAAAATCTGCAATAATTTCCTGCTACAATATGAACTTCTTGTGACTGATACTCCCCACACCAACCAGAATCAAGTGCTAATTTCACACTACCAATCTTTCCCTCGGGCCCTCATCACACCAGCCAGACCAAATCCCCGTCATCAATACCAACAAAGTCTCAACCTTCTTACACAAAGGAAAAGAAATACATACTGTTATCTGACTATCCAAGAGAACACACCATTTCAAAATAAATGCCACCCTCACCAAAAAAAAACAGATGCAACCAGTAGCATCCCTCAAGATTCCATGCCAACCCCTCTTCTCTTTGGAATGATTTTCTCTGAAGTACAGGTAAATGCTAATTACCTTTGACTAACTCAATTAGCAGACAACAGCAAGCTAGGAATGGTATTGCTTATTAAATCACTGCATCCCAAACTTTCCCTCAGATTCACTAATATGCCAACAAGGCCTTGGTCACACTAATAAGTGATACTTTAACCACAGTCTTACTCTAAATGTAAAGAAATGTAGTACAGTCACCTTTGGTAAAGTTAGTGCCCATTCACAATATCAGTTAATGGAATTCACAGTCAGATGGACATCATGATCTGGGATTTAGGAATGTAAGCAATAATCTGTCCTTTCTCAGCATATTTCCAATATTCTCAGAAAATCCTTCTACCAGTCTTATGTCATCTGCAGTGGGTTCTTACTCAGATCTTAGTCTGTGCAACATCCCTTTTACTCTGCCCTTAATTGCCTTGTCATAGAATGCAAAGCTCCATTTGTCATATATCGGTCTAAATTTTTCTTCTAACTAGGATGACTTCAGGGATTTATGAACATTTACCACCATATGAATGGGCCACCAGCCCAGTCGGATATTACCTGGTATACAAATTTATTTCGATAGACAACCCTGTCCTTATTTTCTGTGGTCTATGGCCTCCTCTGCGGTGATCTTTCCCTTGCATTGTGTGCTAGTTCAAACCTTTCCCTCTGTAATGTCATTTTCATTAATTAAAATCCATGAGTTAATACCTATTCCAAAGGCTTACTTCTCTGCCAAAATAACAACAAGTCCTTCTTCATGGATACATTTATCATCCAGTACCACTCTTGCCTGTAGAATAGACTTCCCCTTCATATCAGTGTAAAACTCCAGCAACATTCAAACTTCAGTTAGGTAAGTGGATGGGGTTCTCTAAATTAATCCCAAGAGTCACTAGTTACAGACTTCTATCTATGCCAGATCAAACAGTAGCACATCTGAATCATTCCTATTCTTTTTCAGATTATTTTTTCCTCCAACCTTTCCCTGTTTATCTACATTCTGCCATAAACAAGCTGATATATTCTATGTACCTCTTACAATTTATCTCTATCTCCTACCATCATCCTATGAATTATTAGCTCATCATCAAGGGTTTTCTATGGCATTGTAGGCTAAGCCTGCAAATGCTGACATACTGCTGTTTTAGAATAACCCTATGAATAAGAGCTGTAGCTATGGCGAGGTGAAGGGGGCAGTCTCCCCAAGTGAAAATAGTCAGAATGCATGATCGAAAGATGTTGATTGATCTGTAGTTCAGCACCACCATTCAAAAAGGAATGCCAATACTGCGTTTGCGGTCAGGACTGAAGTGCCTCAGCACTTGTTTTGTCGTAAAATCTGAAGCAAGCCATCTACTACAAATGTAGCAAGCACAAGAAGTTTGCTATAGTTTAAAAATGGGAAAAGGCTTTTTTTTTTCTTTTTTTTTTTGGTCTTCCAGTGTTAGAAACTGGGGGAATGGCACATGATTCCAGGATAGCTAGTTATGGCTCTGTTATAAAACTATGAACCTATAATGCAGGCAGTAGAGCATTAGCTGCTGTAAAGAACAAAAAACAGTTCAGGAAGACGTTTATTGCTTTGAGTAAAATGTATGTGAGTTACTGTTAAACAACATGCTACAACATTATTTACCCTTGCAGTATTTTTTACTAACAGTATACTGTAATCGCATTATTCTTCACATTAGTACAGCACAACAGTAATTTTATCTTTCAGAGTCTGGATTTCTTCAAAGTATAAATTATTATGACAGTCCAATATTAAAATAACTACAGGTAAGTACATCTGATTAAATTAACTTTCTTTATAATTTTCAGTTTCCACTCTGTAAAATATGGAGAGCTGCCTTTTAATAATAAATTATATGGATAAGAAGTGATGGTTGCTGCAGCTGGTAATAGTATGAGATATTTTAAACTGGGGGAAGGGCAACATTTGTAGACAGAGCAGAAATCCAGTGCTTCTACCTCCATCCATGAAAGAGACAGATTAGTCAAGAGGTATGGTTCTTTTCTGCCATCACTTTCTGTATTAATGTAGGTCTGCAGCATTAGAACTCACTTGCATGTTAAATATGTCTCTTGCAGCATAACTTCCTGAGTGATAGCCTATTGTTTTGTGCATTAGTGGGTACATGAAGAGCCAGAAACTGACACAGAGAAAGAAAAAGATAGCCAGAGTTTGAGAGAAGTTTAAAAATTATGTGCTAAATTAAAAACCAGGAAAAGCAAACATTAAAACTTGGGCAACCAGTAATAGCTGCAAGAGTTGCACATAAGCAGAAGAGCCCAGCCCATAGAAAAAAAACTTTCTATTTACAAAGGAGGTGTGGTGGGGGTGTTGTTATAAGGAATAACAGGAGTACTTGAAAGTTTTTTTTTTTTTGTGACACAAGCAACAAATCTGTTAAGCACTGCCAGTATATATATATATATATATATATATATATATATATATATATATATATATATATACTAAGGGTAAAACTAAGGGTAATGCTGCTCAATGCCAGAAGTCTTAACCTCAAGATGCACGCACTCAAGGCTCTCCTCAGTATGGAGAATATCGATATCTGTGCAGTGACAGAGACCTGGTTCAAGGCCCCAGAGAGCACCCCAGCACTACCAGGTTATACCTCATACCATGCTTTTCAGCCCCAAAACTCGGACCGAACCACAAAAGGAGGGGGAGTATCCATATTCATCAAAGATACCCATATCTCCAGGTTACTGGCACTACATGAAGCATTGGAGACCATCTATGTACAGTTAACAATGGGCAAAACTGCCTTTCAGTTTGTAGCCTGCTACAGACCACCCTCCCAAACTCAGAAACCCCACTCGGCCTTCCCGAGAACACTGGAGAATATGAAGGTCTCTCCAAACACAATAATATTGGGTGACTTCAACTACCCAAACATCGACTGGGAAAACTACTCAAGCCCCAACACCCTTGCCCAACGGTTCCTAGAATTTATAAACTCAGATGCTATGGAACAACTGGTCACCACTCCCACAAGAGGGGATAACATGTTGGACATGGTCATCACCAACATGGGGACTCTATGTTCCACACCAGAGGTATGTCCCTCATTGGTAAGATCAGACCATAAATTAATCTCACTGGACATCCATATCCCATCCCCACCCCCAGCAAAGGAAATCACGGTGAAAATTTTCTCAAAAGCAAATTTCACACTTCTCAAAACTGAGGTGGAATCCTTCAAAGCCACCGGGCCAGTGGAAAATACTGCCCAAACAGCAGAATCCTTTACAAATGCATTCTATGAACACCTACAGGAATGCATGGATCGTGCTATCCCAAATAAAACCAAGACTCACTCCTCCAAAGGCAGGAGACCAGTCTGGTGGACCCCGGCCATAAATAAGCTATACAACAGAAGAAGGAAGCTACTACATGATAGAGCAAAATCCCAAAAAGGGAAGGCATCTCTGATCAGTACTAGCAAGAAACTACGATCCCTCATAAAATTACCTAAGGCCAGCTTTGAAAGAAAAATTGCACAAGACACTAAAGATAATCACAAGGCCTTCTTTAGTTATGTCAGGAATCTGGGGGGAAACTCCCAGATATGCTCTGAGTTAGTACAAAATGACAAAAAATACACTAATCCCACAGACATTGCCAACATCTTGGCAGACAGGTTCAGTGCAAACCCCCCCTTCCCCCCCAAAAGACCAAATGTCTATCCCAACAGAATGTAGCCTCCCTGACATCACAAATGCACAGGTGAGAGCTGCCCACTCCAAAGCAAAAAACACAGCATCAATGGGACCAGACAGTGTCCCGGGCTGCGTCTTACACGAGCTCCAAGAAGAACTAAACCCTCACATAAAGTCACTGTTCAATCTCAGCCTTGCTACAGGATATGTACCCAAGGAATGGCGTACAGCAACAGTGGTCCCGCTCCACAAAGTTGGTGCCACAACGGACCCAGGAAACTATCGCCCTATAAGCCTGACTAGTCTGGTCTGCAAAGCTATGGAGCGTATCATCATGGAACTCATAAACAAGGACATTGGTAACCTCCAGACACTGGATCCCACCCAATTTGGCTTTGTTAAGGGCAGATCTTGCCTCTTGAACCTGGTTGACTTCTTTGAAACAGTTACCAAGGCCATAGATGAAAGGAAGGTAGTCTACACGGCCTACCTGGATCTTGCAAAAGCCTTTGACACAATACCCCACTCTGGCATCATAAATAAGCTCACCAGCTTAAATATCAACCCCTATGTCACAAGATGGGTTGCAAACTGGCTCAGGGATAGAACCCACATGGTCAGTATTGCAGGTGCCATGTCAGACTCCAAACCAGTTACAAGTGGCGTCCTGCAAGGCTCAGTCCTGGGACCTCTCTTGTTTGGTATATACTTCTCTGAAGTACAGGCTAATAAGGGAGGACTATGGCTGACCAAGTTCGCAGATGACTGCAAGCTGGGTGCCATAATCGACACTCCAGCTGACACAAGCATCCTCCAAAAGGGTCTCACAGAGATAGAAAACTGGTGCCAGAGCCATGGCCTTAAGCTAAATGCCAAAAAGTGCATAGTCATCCCCTTCGGGAAAAACAAAGTGCCCACAAATTACCACATAGGTGGTAATCCATTAAGTATGGAAGAAGTAATTAGGGATTTGGGGACCCAAGTAGATAGAAACCTCTCTTTTGACAATCACATTGCCAGAGTGGTTAGAAAGACCTTCTATATAGCCCACCTTATCACGAAAGGGTTCACATCTAGAACAAGAGAGGTTATTGTGCCCCTCTACTCATCACTCATCAGGCCCATAATTGAATACAATGCCCCATTTGGGATGTACCTTACCTGACACCTGCAGCAACTGAAGAGGCCCCAAAAGTACCTCACCAAGAGGATCAAGGGACTCAAACAGATGCCCTATGCAGTTCGGCTAAAGAAACTCAAGCTCTACTCAGTTGCTTACCGCCTATTCAGAGGTGATCTATGCCTGATGTATAAAGCCATGTCCAACACAGAATTAATGGACATGCTCCACCTCAGGAAATCCAAATCCCTTAGAGCTACACGCTCCAGGGACTTAAGCCTCAGCACAGAAATAAATAGGACATGCTGGTGGGACAGATTCATATCCCAAAGGCTGCCCTCACTCTGGACCAGAATCCCAGTCCATGTTAGGCAGAGCCCCTCACTGACCCTCTTCAAGAGAAATCTTGACGAGTGGATGGGAGATCGTAAGTTCACCCCTGGGATCTCTTCTGTGTCCCTGCTAGACAGGGGCACAGTAAACTAACCTTTAAAGGGATATCTTCTGTGATCTACTCTACAGAGGCACAGTAAACCGATCTAAAAGGGTGGCGAAAGCCAAACACACTCTGGCTAGGCTTGTAAATGCCCCAGGGCAGATAGCCTAGTATAAACCTATGAACCTATATATATATATATATATATATATATATATATATATATAGAGAGAGAGAGAGAGAGATAGATATGTGTGTGTGTGTGTGTGTGTGTGTGTGTGTGTGTGTGTGTGTGTGTGTGTGTGTGTGTGTGTCTGTGTCTGTTCCATAATCCAGTGATCCTCATTTGCATCATGGTTTCCTGCTGTTTTACATGCAGCATTTTTGAAGAAAATAATCCCCATATTTCACCTAGTTTAATAATTTAACAGTACAGCTATAAAGTGCCTACTATATGATCATTTCAACTTTTATTTCTCTACACATATTAAATATCATTTAATATATTTATTTAATTCTGTTTACCAGTTTAGTCAGACACACTAAATGCAGCCCATTTTCATGTTAGACACAAAGAAGTATTTAGAGTGACTAGGGGAAATCTGGCCAGGATACCAGGGAAATTCTAATACACATGAATGGTAGACTCAAAGTATTTATTGCATTTCTTACTTTTATTTTCATGAAATTTACTTAATAAAAATAATGCTGTTTTTTATAACTATTGTGAGATCTTTTCAAATCAGCTGATGGCATGCATCAAAAAATGTTTTTTGCTTTACCCATACAGTAAGCAAGCAATAATGCCCAACAAGGTGCTTGTGATTGTGGAAATAACACATGCCTGGAGTGTTCTGATGTCCAATGCCACAGGCAGGGGGCTTCTACATTCCTGGAAGGGCATTATTTCCGTAGTAACACACACACTGGAGTTCAAATGTGATATAAAATAACTTGAGCAAAAGGGAGTGTATAAATATTTGGGAATTGATGAAGGATCAATGATAAAACATGAACAAATGCAAACAAAACTTAGTAAGGAATACTTTAGAAGATTAAAATTAATCCTGAAAACAGCGTTAACATCTAGGAACAAAATCCAGCCCATAAACCAATTTGCTCTTCCTGTCCTAACTTACAGTTTTGGAGTGACTGACTGGCCCCAAAATGTGTTGGATAGATTAGAAAGGAAAACAAGACGGATGCATCATGCTCACCAAATGATTTATAAAAATCAGTGCATACTAAGAATATATATTCCCTGTTCTGAAGGAGGGATGGGCCTCATTGAAATTGATTACATGTATAGATTTGCAATTGTGGGACTCCACACATATTTGCTGAGCTCACATGAGGAAAATAAATCTGAGATGACTTCTCTGCTTAATCTAGCAGAAGCATATCGGTGTCAAGCAGGAATGGAAATCAGACCAAAAGTAGATAAAAATCAGGCAGCAACTGAATGTGCCAAAAAGCAAAAGAAAGAATATAAGGTGACAGACCAGATGAGAAAGCAAGAAATGTAGAAAAACATAAATATAGTTGCAAGTATAGAAAACTTCTGGTAAAACCTCACGTTGCTCAGGAAAGCAAGCAGGAATGCTTAAGGAGAGGTGAATTCAAAACAAGAGATGAAAGGTTAATATTGGCGACCCAAGACAGTGGGCTACATACACACTGGTTTAAAAAGTCCATTGAACATGTGGGAATAACAGACAAATGTAGGTTTTGTAAAACCGAATTGAAAATAGTTTCACACCTCATTACTGGTTGTGACATACTAATGACAGAAGGACTGTGTACTGAAAAGCATATTAATGTGGCAAGACTGTTGCACTGGGTATTGTGCAAACATTATAGTAATGAAGTGTTTAAAAAGCACTGGAAACATGAGCCACAAAGCATCATAGAAAATGATGAAGTCTACATCACATGGGATCGCCCATTACCAACAATTTAAAAGATAGATGCCAGAAAACCAGATATAGCTGTCCATGAAAAGAAGACAAAAGTAGCATTGATAATTGAAATTGCCACACCCAGTGACTACAGTGTATTGCATAGAGAGAGACAAAGTCATAAACTATCAGGAATTGCAGGAAGAAATAAGAGCAATGTGGAAGAAAGATACCCAGACAGTTCCAATTGTAGTAGCAGCAACAGGTCTTATAAAAAATAATTTATAATTTTATTTAGACATGTTACTAATACATGTAACCCCATACGAACTGCAGAAGGAGTCATTACTGGGTACATTGCAGGTACTGCGAAGAGCACTTCTGGCTGACATCAAAGATTGAAACAATACTAATTTCATGAACTTTAATCGTACTTTGACTTAGGAATGGGGTCCATTCCTGTCAAGACTTGGAGAAATTAAAAAAAGAGAGTTCATTACTGCACTTAGAAAATGGGTTGTTAAATTGTTTTGTATTTATTTTTAGTACTATATATGCATTTACACTTTTGATGTAAAATACTTCCTCTACCTAATATTTCAGACTTAATATAGTATATGTAATTGTTGATAGAGAAAGTATTTTATATCCAAACTTCTTCTTCTTCTGGCTTTTCCTGGTTAGGGGTCGCCACAGCAGATCACCTGTCCGCTCATGATTGGCAGTGGAGTTTCTATGGTGCCGAGTTGCCAGCCCAGCATCCTGCCTTCCACGGAAGGCACACACATGCACGCACTCATGCCTAGGGCCAATTTAGAGTATCCAATCCACCTACAGCATGTCTTTGGGATGTGGGAGGAAATCGGAGCACCCGGAGGAAACCCATGCGACCGCAGGGAGGACATGCAGACTCCACACAGAAGGCACCCCAGCCAAGGATCGAACTGGAGAACCTCTTGCTGTGAGGTGGCAATGCTAACTGCTGCACCACCGCCGCCGCCCTTATTTTATATCCAAACTATAGGTTCTGTAAGCATTTAATGCATACACACATTCAGACAGACAAACCCATAGACACATACACACATTCAGAAACATAAGCAAACAGATGGACAGGCAGACACACACACACACACACACACACACACACACACACACACACACACACAACCCCTACATACACACACTCTGCACTTAACATCAACTTTGTTGAGTGAGCACATCCTCAAATGTCTCCCTGTGAACAAATGAAAAAAAAAAAAAAAAAACACAAATGCAAGGCATAGCAATTTCCCCCAATCCTCACCCTTTACTATCTCTGATTTTGGTGTACAGCGCTTTTTCATCAATTGATTTTTCTGTAAATCTCAGCAGATTAAGATGAATCAGTAATGTCAGACATTATGAGTTGCATAACTCTTCTTTTTCAAATATAAACCTCCTAATGGACTGCCTGGTACAGTTGGTGATGTGTGTATGTGTTTCTCTCTCTCGCTCTCATACAAGCAAGCACACACACACACACACACACACACACACACACACACACACACACACACACACACACACACACACACACACACTTTTTTATTTTATTTAGTTTATCATTTACATTCACAATCACTAAACAGCAGAGCTCTGTTCTGTAAGTGTAAAAAAATAGCAGCTGTTAGGTTTTTAACTGCCTGAGCTTCACAGCAGGTTAATATGCTGCTGTGAAGAGGCAGACGCATTTTTCATTGGACAGTACCAACATGTTCATATTCCAATGAGAGCGGTGATTGTACAGGTTGCTAATTCTCTTATCGAGTGTTCAGCTTCACTTTCAGTATAGAACACTGTACATTCAACTTAACATCCTCTCCCCAGAGTCACTGTACATTCAACTTAACATCCTCTCCCCAGAGTCACTGTACATTCAACTTAACATCCTCTCCCCAGAGTCACTGTACATTCAACTTAACATCCTCTCCCCAGAGTCACTGTACATTCAACTTAACATCCTCTCCCCAGAGTCACTGTACATTCAACTTAACATCCTCTCCCCAGAGTCACTGTACATTCAACTTAACATCCTCTCCCCAGAGTCACTGTACATTCAACTTAGCATCCTCTCCCCATTGTCACTGTACATTCAACTTAACATCCTCTCCCCAGAGTCACTGTACATTCAACTTAACATCCTCTCCCCAGAGTCACTGTACATTCAACTTAACATCCTCTCCCCAGAGTCACTGTACATTCAACTTAACTTCCTCTCCCCAGAGTCACTGCACATTCAACTTAACATCCTCTCCCCAGAGTTTAATTGCATGTCTCCTTTTCCTTTTCAAACAGAAAGAAAGAGTTAGAGAGAAGTTTTGCATCTGTTGATAATCAACTACTTTTAAACATTTATAGTAATTCAGTCTGCTGTCTGTGCTCACTTTTGCTCGGGCCATCCACAAGCCTCGAGATCGCGCACCCCCCCCCCCCTTCAGTTCTGAAGCAAGTTTTCAGCAAAAGCTCAAATCAGCCCTGGGAAATCTCAACTTTTATACACAAGCCTTCCAGTAGAATTAATTATTAGCTTGCTCAGGCCATCCACAAGCCTTGGGATCATGCACCCCCCCCCCCCACCACCTTTGGTCCTGAAGCAAATTTTCAGCAGAAGCTCAAATCAGCCCTGAGAAATCTCAACTTTTATACACAAGCCTTCCAGTCAGGGGGCAGCTCGTGCTATAGGACTGCAGGACTGCAGCCCCCCAGCTGTGGAACAAAACAAAATAAAAAATGAAAAGAAAACAAAATAAAGTCCCAGAACTTGCACATGTGTGATTCACAGATTGGGAACTAGGAGCAAAGGCCAGCCCTGCAACCCAGACATCTGTGTGGTGACGACCGCACAGAACAGAAGATGTCCAGACTGCAACATCCACAGGCTGGAGCCTGTTCTCGCAGGGAAACCCTCCTCAGGAAGGCATTGGAGCCTGCTCTCGCAGGGAAACTGTTACTGGAGCCTGAGTGGGACTATAGATGGACTCGTAGGGACTGTTACAAAATGTTATAACTGTACACCCACCCCCAAATAAGTCTTTTTCACATGATTAAACACATACTGCTTGGCTAAACTACTCAACACACTTTATAGAAAGGCAGGTAGATTTGTTTTTGTCTTTTCTTGCCATTGTTCAGGCAGTCACTCCTATAAAGCAAATGGAGGTACTTTACATAACATAACTGCCCTGTACAGACTATAGTACATTTATGTAGTAGAAGTCTTTTGTCTATCTCCTGTTTGACTAAGCTTACAAAACTACTTACATGAACATTGTGCACAATATGAAATGGAAAATAATTACTGAATGGAACTTAGTGATTGGAAAAGGATATCTGAAATCCCTTTCTAACAATTACAGTTCAGAGTGGTAGAAGAATATTTTATCATTTCTGTGGAAATGGTATGGTACATGTAGCATTACATTTGTAATTTTCATTGTTATTCATTTGTCAAGAATGAAAACACATCAGGCAAAAATCCGTGGCCTAAGAATACCGCCTGTTTAATCAACTTGGTCAGATTCACGCAGTGGACAAATGGAGACTGACAGACTCAAATCCTGTGGTACATGAAGAAGCTTCTTAGGAGGTACATAGCCTTATTCCTCTGTACCAAACTGCCAACTAAACTATTTTGTTGTAAAAAGCAAGTAAAGGAGGCACCAGACCATGGCAAATAAAAACATAAAGGTATTTAATTCAAGTGAGCACTTTCGCAGTAAATGCTGCCATTTCATCAGACAATACAATAACTCCATCTCCTAACTTTTATACTAAAATCAACCAATAGAAAATCATCAATTAATTATGTAAATGACTTTGCTTCAACCTTACTTGCTTGCTTTTTACATTGATTGTGTTGTTGGAGGAACCGTTTACCTA
This sequence comes from Protopterus annectens, assembly GCF_019279795.1. Classification (NCBI taxonomy): domain Eukaryota; kingdom Metazoa; phylum Chordata; order Ceratodontiformes; family Protopteridae; genus Protopterus; species Protopterus annectens. The sequence goes on along the minus strand of NC_056751.1, from coordinate 555,782,346 downwards.
CACCATCTACATATTTGTTTTTAAACTATTTTGTTTTTTATTTTATTTTATTTTGTTGACTAGGTTTTCCATCTAAACGGTGCCTCGTTTTCAATGGAGGTTCTAACAGAAAAGTCCCATAATAAAAAAAAAAAAAAAACCATAGCTATGTGAGCTATCATGCAGAAGCAAGTTACACACAACCATAAAGCTGGCGTGGTAGAATAATCCCATGTTATTATACACAGCACATTTTACATGAACAATATTATTAATTAAATATGGTCTTCTTACTTAGAGGCATCTTATTTCTAGTACAAACATATGGCATACTGAGAGTACACACCATCTTTGTACTGTCATGTAACAGCAACACAATCCCATGAACTGGCTAGGATTGTCAATGAATGTAAAAGCAACTTTGCACAGTTACAGCAGCATGGTTTATGCAGCATATCTTTTGACCTTCCCCATCTACATTACGAAGCACTCATTGCTAGCTGGGGCAAGCTATCATAATTGGGTGGTTAGTTTTTTTTTTTTTAATTTTGCTTTGCAGCCTTTATAAGATACATCTTTTTAAAAAATAAATGAAAAGTCAGTTCTTGACCATCACCACCAGCAGTTTCTTATAAGTAGGTTCCTCCAAAAGAAAATCTTTGTTCTTCCTATTGCTGGGTTTTGGCTGTCCCATAAGGCTAGGCTGTTTAATAAACTGCAGGGACCCACAGACTTGTGGTAATGAAAAAGGTAAATTAAATGAAACATTTTTATTAAACTATTTCTGCATGACTTGGCAGGCATACTAAGCATTTCCAGTCTCAATGTGTAAAATTTACATTAAGATTATGGCAAATAAAGCACTTTGCTGCAAACCATTTTACATATTCAGTTAAATGGCTGTTTGTTTCTCATGTTTGTCTGACTGTTGCATGGTCATAAACTAAATGACACCAAAAACTAATTTGATTGGCATTTCTCTGATTACTGTAATTAAGTAAGGCATCACTCTCATGACAGCACAGCACAGATAGTAAATTACACCTTGGTGGTTATTTTGTGCAGCCTTCACACGCAGTATAATGCACACATCCAACAAACTGTGAGTTAATGAAATAGTCTAAATATACAGATAGATGGCTCCAAAATATAGCAGCAATGCATAGCAAAACAACTATCTGCCTCGTGGTTTCACTGCAGCATCACGCTCAAAACTGTTTAAGCCAACATCTCATCTTAACTTGAGTTATACAAACAAGCCAAAAGAGGTACCTAACTTTCTTTTCCCATTAATATTATTATCCAAACCCTGAAAAATTGCTTTAAAACCCATCTTTAACCTTTCTGCCATATTAGGGGGTCCATGTTTCACTCTAAGTCATTAGTATTATTTCATAATTTGTTTTACCTCAAAACTACACATTGAAGGCTGCAATAAACATATAATTTAAATCTTCAGGTAAAGGTTCTCTCTCCTATAGTGCACTCTCTCTGTCCCCACAACATGCTGTTTTTTACCCTACCTTTTATCACTAGCTACTGATGACTTCAAAGCAAGGGGGACAGCAGGATGCAACTGGGTGGGGGCAGTTAACTGGAATGGGTGTAATTCTATTACAACAGATCAATGACCATTATCTGTAATCAAACAGCAGATGGGGTCGGTAACATTAATCCACAGACTGCCACAATATACACTAATTATAACCACTTTATTGACTAAATACATCTCACCTGTCTGACTGCAATCAACAGGACCAGACTTAGAAGAAATATTAATTCTATACAAAGGATTTTGTAGGTCCGTTGTTGCACACTACTCCCCCATGCACCTCCCCAGTGCTCCTCACATTTCCCCAGTCTGCTAACACAACATTTAGATTACTTCCTTCTTGTTTTTTTCCACAATTTTTCTTATTTTTTAGCTTTCTCCATCCTTTTAACACAAGAATCTACTGTAATAAGTGCTGAAGAAGTAATGGAATTTAGCTGGTAGTCTGAAGGCCACTAATCCCCAAGAAGTCATGGCATTCTAGATGGTCTGAAATGCCTTTAAGTACTGTTTCTTTTTTACACCCATTTGTTCTAGTGATGGCCATAACAAAAAAAAATCATGAGCCAGGAAGGAAATTCAGTCTTAATTTTCTTTCAATGAAAAATAAGTTGTGTGTAAAGCTTAACATCCAAATTTAACAAAATAGTAGTCCCAAATAAACTGAGAAGACAAATGTTTTCAAGGATATATAGATATCTGTTAATAATGTCTGTCTCCCATACCTCTCAACTATCCAGAATATCACAAAATGTCCAGATTTTTGCCTCATATTTTGGTTTGTTCCTCACAGAATTTGTGGTTTTCTATCTAATCATTCAGAACTAAAATTACTAAATAATGACATATATTTGAGTTTCATACTTCATATCCTAACACCAAATCATGTTGTTCTGGAAACTTTCTAAGGTTTTAAGAGTAATATTTAAAACCTGTCTCTTTTTTGGGCTTTTGTCCCACCATTTTTTCAGGATTTGTCCAGATTTATTGAGCTAAGAAGTAGAGAGGTATGCTGCCTCATTACCCCTCCAATAAAAGACAGTTACCCCCTATGCACCCTTATAGTGTTAGAGTGGGATGACAAAAGTGTACAGCTGGCTACAGGCATACATTATACAGCTGGGCATCTGGGGAAGGAAACTAGAGCATCTTGGTAAAATCCACATAGAGATGGGTGCACATGCAAATTTCACAAAGAATGAATCACTGTTAAAAACCTAACCAAAGAACTAAACCCTGTGAGATGGCAATGCTACTCTCTCTCTGCCGTTGTGTCAGTGATTGGATATTATCACACAAATCCTCCTCAGACTGAAAAAATTAATTTTCTGAAGGTGCTGCTGCTGTGCTGTACTTGCTGGACTGGACTGGAACCAAAGTCTTCTTAAGACATCAAGTCTTGCTGGCTGTTAACTGCTGAATCAGAGACACAGAGCATTGCATGACTGCATCTGTAGTCTGTTTAAAGAACCAAATTGCACACTAATAAAGAAATATATTTTCCAGCACAATACTATTTCACTGTAAGCACAGTTACTAATAAATAACTTAATTTTATAACAAACAAGATGTATGACTGTAGTTTACAAATTTAATGTACAAAGTTTTTCCTTCACAACTGATATGGATGATGGCTTTATGGCTTTCCATTCTCCAGTTACCTCGGAACCTGAGTTCCTACCAAATACCTCTAACAAAGTTTAGTATACAGTCTAATATACTGTTTTAGTCACGCACTTCAGATCCTGTTTTCTGCTGATTTTATAAAAACATGTCCATTAACAGAAATCTGAAAGGAAACATCTGTAAGAATACATCAAACTGTTCTGCTGCTGATATTGGAAAACAGATTTTTGAGGAACTGATACTGTGGGAGAACATGTCTTCTGAGGAAACAGCTTTGTAAAAGATCACGTATTGCAGAGTTTACAAAAAAGCAAGTCTTTTAATAGATATTTGTAAACTGTTCTGCAAACATGAGAAAAGCATGTAATACTTGCTTTCCAGAATTGCTTTTTAGGCTTTTTTCTGATGCTGTGAAGAAGCATGTCTGTTATACATATAGTATGGATACCCATTTTACATAGCTAAACTCTATACATATATTCAAGCAAACTTTTTATTCTATGCATTATCTTTCAGCATATTTACAACAGAATTAATTTCAATCTTTTATTCACTGTTGAGCACACTCTAACACAGACCACCACAGCCAGTTATTGTGTACAATGCTAATGTTTGATTGTAACAGAAAGTGACACATATGACCAACTTTCTACTTTTAGACAGCAACCATTCCCCATATACAGAGTCTCTCATCATACACAGCTTCCATACCCATCAATTACAGCTATTTATTGACTGTGTACACCTTAAATGTCTGACTGTGTTAAAATAGCCACATTAAATTATTCCAGCTTGCTTCTCACAAATGCAAAATAGTTCTGTAAAGCCAGAATAATGACTGCCTACCCTGAGCAAATAACACCAATGTCAGTCACTGTTATCCATAGATAGTTCCCATATTTAGCAAGTAAATCAAATGCATTGACCTGTACACCTCAGATATCAGGCTGTAATAATAACATAAGAATAACAACTCACCACAGTAATTTAATCACCTCCCTACACACACACACAAACACACACACACACATAAATATATATACATAAAAGGAGAGTGAGAGGCACATATGCATACATGCAGACACACATACATGTTCTCACAGATTACATAAAATTGTATGTCTGTGTACACTTCAGATGCCTGATTGGTACCAAACAAATTAATAAATACATATATAATGTCCATGTATATTTCATCTTGCTGCTGTCAAAACTATACAATGCAACCTATTGCAAACTTTCGATGCATTCCCCCACATAGTTGTAACCATTAATTACAGACACTTATATGACTGTTACTGTACACTTCAGATGACTTACTACAATCACATGAAAGAATAAATATATAAATAACTGCCACATAGGTATGTATCATTTCAGCTTACTGCTGTCAGAATATCATGTGTACCCCCCCCCCCACACACACACACACACACATATACACATATAGACATCTCAACCTCTTTGTTCAAGAATCAAGAAGAAAGGTAAAAAATAATGGTGGACAAAACAGAATCAGTGACAAATACTGTTCTTTTATAATTAGAAGGTTGCTAGAATAACAGGCTTTTCATTAGCATGCTTTTTTCCTGAAGGCTATTAAGTCTGAAAACAAACATCTGTCATTAGTTAGTGACGAAAATCCACACTGAATTGCCTAGAATCCACAAACTTTATAAAGAACAGAACAAAAGAGAATGCAAAATCTTTGATATTCTGCAAAATCGTGGACTCCCCTTGAAAAATCATGGACAACGCCCGCCACATGCACATGCATACCTCCTAAACTGAACACTAAAAATAATGGTAGAGAAAAGACCACAATCAGGGACAAATTAGAATATTGCTAGAATAAGACTTTGCATTAGCCTGCTTTTTCTTAAGGCCATTAAGTCTGAAATTCAAATGTCTGACATTATTTAGTGACTACAATCTTCACTGATTTGCAAAAAAACACAAACTTTACAAGGAATGGACTAAAACATAAGGCAAAATCAGGAAACGTTGAGAGCATCTATGCCACCCATGCATACACATACTCAGACACTTACACAAATGTGACCATCATTTACAAAAACTTATATGACTGTAACTTTAAACCTCTTAGCTAAAGAATCAAGGGGAAACCTAAACAATAATGGTGTGCAAAGGACCAAAATCAGGGACAGATATTGCCCTTATATAAAGTGTCAGAGTAATAGGTTTTACATCAGCATGATTTTTCTTGAAGGCTATTATATCTGAAACTCAAGTCTCTTGTCATTTTTAGATAGCATAAACCTTAATGATTTACCTGAAAAAACACAAACATCATGAGCAACATGCCAAAATAAGAAACAAAACAGAAAAGGAAAAGCAAAGAAAAATGCTGTTTCCTATGCTTGTAGCTCTACAGATTCAGAATCTATTACTTTCTTCATTTTTAGGCTGCCTCAGTCGCCTCAGGTAGCCTGAGAGAATCAAAATGGATCCTCACTGCTTCACACAGCACCCAAGAGAGAGACCTTTGACTTGACATTTCTGTTGTTTTACAGATGGCATGACGACCTGTAATAAGGCATAATCACCTTATTCTCATTTGTAGTAGGCAGACTAAGCATACTGTCAGGCTGTTTTAATAACAGACCAATGAATGGAATGGGCTGTTTTTTTCTGTTTTTTTAATGTAGCTCAGAAGGTCTTGGACATCTGCGTGTGCATATGAGAGGAGTTAAGCGTTCTGAGGTACAGATAGTGAAAAGTAAGTCATATTTTAGAAAAAATATTAAGACTAGGATACAATTTGTTTTTTCTCATTGGGAGGTCAGCAGCCCTTATAATTAGGCCATTCCTATCTTTTATATCAAATGTATCTGACAATTCACTAAGAATGAGTTCCCAATGTTTGTAAACAGTATTTGGATATTTTTAATCACTGATTCACTTATTTATTTGTTTATTTATTTTATTTGTTAACCAGGATGGAGCACTGATCCAACAAGAACTTTTTTTTTCAAGCTCAGTCCGAGGTTACAACAGGTAAAGCAAAAGTCATAGGAACAAATTCATAAGTTACCACCAGGTGTACACATGTATAAAGGTAAATTTTGGGGAAAAATGCAGTTTCTCTAATTTTAATTATACTTCTGTTCTAGGAAACATCATGGAAAAAATAATACAAGTCAAGGCTGATGGACCCATACATACCAGTCATCTGGCCAGTAGTCAATAGTCATGTCCTTACAGAGCAGAAGTCATGCTACTACAATATGAATCAGTCCTGTGACTGGGCCAGCACTGAAGTGGATAAGAGAGTCATGGCCTCACACAGCAGAAGACATGCTTGGACAATATGAATTTGTTCTGTGACTGGGTCAGCACTGAAGTAGACAAGAGATTCATGGCTTCATACAGCAGAAAACATACTTGGACGATATGAATTTGTTCTGTGATTGGCCAGCACTAAAGTGGACAAGATAAACACTCTGACTATAATGTAGCTGAGCTCTGACTCTGAACCTCACAAGTATGTGGTTATGTTATCTAATAATGGTGGAAATTATTGAAAAAACACTGTTTTACCAGAAGCAACCTGTAGTTATGTGGATTAAGAGTGGGGGACAATCAGGAGACGTCAATCAGCAGTGGCATGCCACAGGATTCATTTATCAGGACAGGTCAATCAGCAGTGGCATGCCACAGGATTCATTTGTCAGGACAAGTCAATCAGCAGTGGCATGCCACAGGATTCATTTGTCAGGACAAGTCAATCAGCAGTGGTATGCCACAGGATTCATTTGTCAAGACAAGTCAATCAGCAGTGGCATGCCACAAGATTAATTTGGGGAATCAGTCCTGTTTAATATATTTGTGTCAAATTCTATACTACATTTGAAGAGATGAATTAGATTATATGCTAATATTATGATGATTGAGGAAGTGGTCATAGATGAGGTGTGGTCATAGACAGGTAGTGGTCACCAGAACTGTGGCGGGGTTGATTGCTGGCAGCCATACCTCTCAACTTCTTAGAGCAAGAAATCTGGACAAAGCCATATATAAAATTGGGACAAAGACCCAAAAGTAGGGACAATTTTTAAATATTGATCTTACAAACTGAGAAAGCTGACAGAACAACAGGTTTTGCATTAGCATTAATTTGCTGAAGGGTATTATGTCTAAAATCCAAATGTCTGCCATTATTTTCTAACTTCAATCTTTAATGATTTGCTACTAATTTGCCAGAAAATCGCAATTTTATGAAAAACGGCCAAAAATATGAGGCAATAATCTGAACATTCTGTGAAAATCTGTAGAGTTGACAGATATGCTGGCAACAGGAAATTAATGTGGAAAAAGGACAGAATGAATCTATGGAAAACATGTGGACTTAGTGAGATAACTTTAATAATACAGTGAAGCATCTATCAAACCTTAATGCAACCATACTGTACTTGCACGTATGTCTGGGAGATGGAAAAATGCAAAAAGTATCAAAAGTTGCTTTTAGGGACACAGTCATTAAAGTAAATAAAATAATACATTTTCAGAGATATCACTGTTTCAAAGAAGTGGCATGTTTCTTAGCTCCAGTGGGTCATTACCAGCTGCCTAAGCTAGAAACTCCTTTGCAGAACTTACAACCATAACTCTCAATTATTCATATTTTTGCAGAATGTCCAGATTTTTGCCTAATATTTTTGGTCTTCTCATAAAGGTTGCAGTTTTCTGGCAAATCTCTGGGGTGATCTGAGGAGTGAAGTCAGTAAATAATGATATACATTTGAGTTATGTACACTTCATATCCTTCAAAAATGCATGCGAACTCAAATCCTGTTATTCTAGCAACTTTTTAAGTTTATAAGAGAATTATTTAAAATCTGTCTCTATTTTGGACATTTGTCCCCCCATTATTTCAGACTTTATTCAGATTTTCATACCATCTTTTTGAACTATTACCATCAACCAGGTGTTATAGATTAATATGCACCAAAACAAGCAGATATAAGAACAATTTTTCCCCAGGCCATCAAGTTCATAAACAGTTAACTCAGCTTATTAGGTTGGTGTATTCTTTTTCCCAAGCCTCCGAGGATTCTGCAGTATTTTTTACATACTGTTTATACTGGTTTATTTCAGTATTTCTTGAATTGAGTTGCACTTTGCACCTTGTAAGTGTATGTATATGTATATTTACTTTTTTGTCTTGTTCTTAATAGTTGCATGTATGTCATTTATGTAATCCATAAGTGGGGAGTCACTGAAACCGGAGTCAAATTCCTTGTATACATTCATACTTGACCAATAAATGTGATTCTGACTCTGATTCCTTGCACTAAGAGGTAGATATGCTCAGCACTGGTATATAAAATTGTGTGAGGATTTTTAGGTTTTAGATGCTTACCTGTATTTTTACTTCATCAGTGTAATGGGACTGCATGTTGAACTTTGTTTTATTTGCTCTCATTAATGAAGGGTGTGGTACTACGCTGTATTTTCTTTCTAACATTTGAAGTGGTAATAAATCACTGTTATTAGTTTAAGCTCTGAAATTTTTCCACATTGCTGTCAAATATCAACAATTTACTCTAATATTTTACTTTTTTTTTCAAAACACACAATGTCAGCAGTTAGTTTAAAAATCAAATGTACTTATCCATAAACTGAATACACTTGTTTTATTTGGCTTTATGTTCAGTGTTTACACACTTCAAAACCTTAGTTTAATATTTGCAAAGCACAGGCTTACGGGAGGGGGGCAAACCTACAAGTGTTCAACTTGAACTGATCACCTGAGTTTTTTTTTGTTTGTTTGTTTAATGAAATGACAGGAAAAGTATTTTTCCAGGTAAAACTTGAAACAAGGTGACTGAAATTTTACTCAGTAAACTAGGGCTCACATTGTAAGCCTTCATTTTAACTATGTATTCTTCTTTCTAAGCAATCACAGAACTGTTTAATATAGTATTATCTTTAGAATAAACCGTATACTACAACTTAAAAAAATCTTCCACTACATTGCTGACATTTCTGTCTCAATCAGTTGTCTGTTCTGTGTAAGATAACAGGACTCCACAGTCCAAACAGGAAAATCCAGACTATCAGCTCAAAAATTAACTTTCATTTGAAACTAGCATGTAAATCAGTCTGCAGCATCAAGCTTAACATTACAGGAACACATTTTTAGGTAATGTAAGTGATTCAGCATGCACACTATGTTTTTGATAAAGCATTTATAATGCATATATCATTTCAGGAGTTGTCACATACACAGGAATGATTCTTGACACTGAGAAGGACTACAGTGACAAGATTTTGTTAGATCACAGAGAAACAGACAACAAATTCTTCAGTTAATCCAGCAATACCACATCCATAAGCAATAAAAGGGTATTCCTCTGCATTGAGAACCATTTCCTGTTTCAAATGTAATAGAAACATAGTTGGACTGATTCAGAACCAATCATTCAGCACAGAGTCTGCACACAGTTGAAGGAGCCATCTCTGGGGTTGGTTAATTTCTTTGAAAAGGTGGTACTATATCAGGTGCAGGCCCTTGGAAATGAATACAGCTGATGTTGGGATTAAGATTTGTATTTAGATGTTACTGTATACAATACAGTCCTAAGGACAAGAAAACACTTCTGAATGATTTCACTTAGTGTGATTTTTGCTGTCATTCAATTTCAACATCTTAACTGTATGATGGTTTAAAGATTGCAGTGTTGTAACTGTATGGTGATCTGGGGATTGCAACATTGTAACTGTATGGTGATCTGGAGATTGCAACGTTATAACTGTATGGTGTGATCTAGGGATTGCAACATTGTAACTGCATGGTGATCTGGAGATTGCAACATTGTAACTGTATGATGATCTGGGGGTGCAACATTGTAACTGTATGGTTATCTGGGGATTGCAACATTGTAATTGTATGGTGATCTGTGGATGAGACTGCATGTTTGCAGACAGTTTGGTCTGAAGTAGTTAGCCTGAGTCCTTGTAGGTAGATGTGATTCAAGTGATTGTTGCACAGAAATGATATTATCATTTGCTGAAATATTATATGCAAACAAATGCAATTTGGTCAGTTGTGGTTCCTATACTACACCTACAGACTGGCAACTTTAGAGTTAGACTTGACTGGATCAGAATTAGAACTGAAGTCACTATTCACCACGTAGGTATTTATTTTTCCTCATATTATCAATAAACCCATCCAACTTAACATTAACCTTTAAGCCATTCATTGGATTTCTACCTGTCTCACAGACAGAATTCATATGATAAATCTTGACAAAACCAATTATAAACAAAAATATGACTAGTGCTGTCCTGCAGGTCTTTGTCCTGGGACCCCTCCTCTTTGATATTTATTTATCCAGTATGAAAGCAGAGTTCAAGAGATCATGGAAGACCCATGTTTGCTGATGTGAACATACCTTCGGACCCTCACAGGCTCAACTTCAATGCCAAAAAATATGGTATTGTTATTTTCTGGAAATCAAACACCCTTAGTTCATACCATATCAAGGCAACATCTTCCAAAACTGACTTGGTTATTGGAGATTTTGGTATTTATGTTATGTTGAGAAGGAGCCATCTTTCAATGACCATATCAGAGTTGTGTTTAGGAAATGATTCCACTTAGCACATTTAATCTATAGAGGCATCTCCTCTAAGTACATTAATGTCCTACTCCTACTAGATATGTCCCTCAAAAGACCCATCATCGAATACAATGCCTCATTCACCACACCCTTCGCTGAGCACTCAGATGAACCTGAAATATAACAGCAATTCCTAAGGAAATAGAAACACTAAGTACCGAGAGCCGCTCAAATAAAATAAACGCCCATTCGTTATGTGCGGTTTAATGTACCCTCTTCTGTGATGACCTCCTTGTCTTTTCATGATATGAAAGACCTTGCCCTTTCTGATCTGCTTTACTTCGGTAAAAACAGTGGTACTACAAATAGCCACAACTAAACTTCCTTTGTAATATCAACAACACTTCCTGCAGTGATAGATACTTAGCCTATCACATTCCTTGTTTTTCAGACAGACACTATCTGCATATTGGTTACTTTTAAATCTAGATGTAACAAGTGCATGTGAGATCACAAATTCACCCTGGTATATGTATCAATACTCTTCTTGATCAGGCCAGCTAATGTCTCCTAATTTTACCATGTCTTTTGGTTACACTTCTTGTAGGTCACGTAGCGTAGGCCACAGTAGCTACCTATGACATAAGAATCAAATAATGTGTTGGAGTGATTGGCCTTGGAATACAGGGAACGCCCACTTTTGCTTTGGATTATACAATCATATGCCATACCCAAATTAGCTTTACACTTGCACAAAGAAATATCAAATAAATGGGTTTATACAGAGAGCTTGCATAAACAATTTTATGTCACATTTTGTCTGAATAGTAATACTTCCAATAGCCAAAAGCAATTGGAGCCCCACACAGACAGAGCAAGACCAGGCAAAATCCATACAAACATTGGCCAGAGGTCAGGATCAAACCTTGATCTTGTGCATGGGTGCCAAAGACTTTTGCCATTATGCCAACTGCCTCAATCATCATGCCTAACTGTCGCAAGTCTTCTCTCACACAATCCATCCATCTCTTTGCTGGACAACCTTGTTTCCTCTTGTCTACTTCCTGTCTATCCCAAATATTCAACTGAATGTTTTCTGCTTTTCTGCACATGTGCCTGAACCACCAAGGTAGGAGAGTGACACTGAATGAGAGACAGATGCCAGCAGTTGACACTACACCAGGGCAGAAACCTTGGCAGTAAAGGCAGAGCAGTTGATGTAGCAACAGGAGATGGAGATGAAGTGCCTGAGATGGGTGGTAGGATGCACACTGTGGGACAGATGAAGAAATGAGGACATCAGAGCAGAAGCCAAACTAGCTCCAGTTAAAGAGAAGGTCAAATAGATCAGATTGCAGTGGTTTGGGCACACGTGCAGCAAAGCAAAAGACAATCTAGTGAAGAAGATGATTTGGGACACAGGAAGAAGGCAACAGGAAATAAGGGTATGCAAGAGATGTATGGATTGTGTGAGAGAAGACCTGAGCAGTCAGGCATGATGGTTGTAGTAGGCAGGAGAGTGGCACTGAATCGAGAGAGAGAGTGACAGTTGGCATGGCACCCCAACCCCATGTAGAAAATAAGAAAAAGGGTGTTGATATGATGATGAAGAACACCCTTCCAGGGATGGTAAGTCCATCAGCTTCTGATACTGGGCCTTACAACACTCCTGGGCAGTTGTTAATACCCCGATAATGCCACTCTGACAAGCAATACTGCTTGCAGTATGTCATACTGTTTTATATTGTAATTAGAATGTTGAATAATGAATATCTTACACTGCATACTATATGATGACGTGTGTCAAATGGTTATATTGAAATTTTTATAATATAAAACCTCAATAAATAAATTAAAAAAAAACTCCAAACATTAGCTGCATAGCTAGACAGGCAAATGTATTCCAGCTTTAGCTCTGTTTTAAGAGTGCAATTTCCTTGTTTACACATCAGAAGCAAGGGTTCTGAATGTGCTAACAGCCTCTTTTCCTCTAGTTAAGAGCAAGGCTTCTGAATGTGCTAACAGCCTCTATTCCTCTAGTTAAGAGCAAGGCTTCTGAATGTGCTAACAGCCTCTAATCCTCTAGTTAAGAGCAAGGCTTCTGAATGTGCTAACAGCATCTTTTCCTCTAGTTAAGAGCAAGGCTTCTGAATGTGCTATCAGCTTCTATTCCTCTAGTTAAGAGCAAGGCTTCTGAATGTGCTAACAGCCTCTTTTCTTCTAGTTAAGAGCAAGGTTTCTGAATGTGCTAACAGCCTCTATTCCTCTAGTTAAGAGCAAGGCTTCTGAATGTGCTAGCAGCCTCTATTCCTCTAGTTAAGAGCAAGGCTTCTGAATGTGCTAACAGCCTCTATTCCTCTAGTTAAGAGCAAGGCTTCTGAATGTGCTAACAGTCTCTATTCCTCTAGTTAAGAGCAAGGCTTCTGAATGTGCTAACAACCTCTTTTCCTCTAGTTAAGAGCAAGGCTTCTGAATGTGCTAACAGCCTCTATTCCTCTAGTTAAGAGCAAGGCTTCTGAATGTGCTATCAGCTTCTATTCCTCTAGTTAAGAGCAAGGCTTCTGAATGTGCTAACAGCCTCTTTTCTTCTAGTTAAGAGCAAGGTTTCTGAATGTGCTAACAGCCTCTATTCCTCTAGTTAAGAGCAAGGCTTCTGAATGTGCTAGCAGCCTCTATTCCTCTAGTTAAGAGCAAGGCTTCTGAATGTGCTAGCAGCCTCTATTCCTCTAGTTAAGAGCAAGGCTTCTGAATGTGCTAACAACCTCTTTTCCTCTAGTTAAGAGCAAGGCTTCTGAATGTGCTAACAGCCTCTATTCCTCTAGTTAAGAGCAAGGCTTCTGAATGTGCTAACAACCTCTATTCCTCTAGTTAAGAGCAAGGCTTCTGAATGTGCTAACAGCCTCTATTCCTCTAGTTAAGAGCAAGGCTTCTGAATGTGCTATCAGCTTCTATTCCTCTAGTTAAGAGCAAGGCTTCTGAATGTGCTAACAGCCTCTTTTCCTCTAGTTAAGAGCAAGGCTTCTGAATGTGCTAACAGCCTCTTTTCTTCTAGTTAAGAGCAAGGCTTCTGAATGTGCTAACAGCCTCTATTCCTCTAGTTAAGAGCAAGTCTTCTGAATGTGCTAGCAGCCTCTATTCCTCTAGTTAAGAGCAAGGCTTCTGAATGTGCTAACAACCTCTTTTCCACTAGTTAAGAGCAAGGCTTCTGAATGTGCTAACAACCTCTTTTCCTCTAGTTAAGAGCAAGGCTTCTGAATGTGCTAACAACCTCTTTTCCACTAGTTAAGAGCAAGGCTTCTGAATGTGCTAGCAACCTCTATTCCTGTAGTTAAGAGCAAGACTTCTGAATGTGCTAGCAGCCTCTATTCCTCTAGTTAAGAGCAAGGCTTCTAAATGTGCTAACAGCCTCTATTCCTCTAGTTAAGAGCAAGGCTTCTGAATGTGCTAACAGCCTCTTTTCTTCTAGTTAAGAGCAAGGCTTCTGAATGTGCTAACAGCCTCTATTCCTCTAGTTAAGAGCAAGGCTTCTGAATGTGCTAGCAGCCTCTATTCCTCTAGTTAAGAGCAAGGCTTCTGAATGTGCTAACAACCTCTTTTCCTCTAGTTAAGAGCAAGGCTTCTGAATGTGCTAACAGCCTCTATTCCTCTAGTTAAGAGCAAGGCTTCTGAATGTGCTAGCAGCCTCTATTCCTCTAGTTAAGAGCAAGGCTTCTGAATGTGCTAACAACCTCTTTTCCACTAGTTAAGAGCAAGGCTTCTGAATGTGCTAACAACCTCTTTTCCTCTAGTTAAGAGCAAGGCTTCTGAATGTGCTAACAACCTCTTTTCCTCTAGTTAAGAGCAAGGCTTCTGAATGTGCTAGCAGCCTCTATTCCTCTAGTTAAGAGCAAGGCTTCTGAATGTGCTAACAACCTCTTTTCCTCTAGTTAAGAGCAAGGCTTCTGAATGTGCTAACAGCCTTTATTCCTCTAGTTAAGAGCAAGGCTTCTGAATGTGCTAACAGCCTCTTTTCCTCTAGTTAAGAGTCCCAGTTTGTTTCACCTCTTTTACTTTAGCCTGAATGTAGAGTAGAGTTTTCTGCCTCTATAGTCACATACCACAGGAGGAAAGCCCAAATATGGTAAATTATTATTTTGATCTGAAATGGAGTAACATTTCAGGAAACATTAAGTTTTGTGCATTTGAGAAACTAATTTTACTTTTTAACAGCCCTTCTACAGTTTAACTAAAAGCAATATTCTGCACAGTTCTCATTTTATATGTTGGACTGTTTAATAGGAGAAAATTGTGTATATTTTTATGAAAAAAAAGTTTCATAAACCTCATGTTAGTACAGTTTTCTGTTTTAATGAGACAAAATTGCAATCTTCCCTCTGCCTGCCACATTTCTTCCCTGAAAATGTTTGTTGGTGTTTTATGCATTTCTGAAAATAATTTATGCAAAACAATGCCATTTGTTCAGTTGTAGTTATTGCGGTACATATACACCATTTGTTCATGTGTAGTTGTTGCTCTACATATATAGATTAGTAACTGTAGGTCTATAATTAGTGAGCAAGTTGGTGTGAGGACTGAAGTTTTAGTTTTGATTACATTTAGGATTACAGTCAGGTTTAATCTTGGTGTTAGAACTTTGGGTTCTGTAGGGTGTTGTGCCTGTATGGGATGTGGGAGACCCCATAACAAAAAATACTGTGGATGTTTATGCATACTATTATGTTATCACCAAGTATGTGTTGAGATTATTTTGTTTTTTTACTTTTTTGCCGTATTTGACAATCTGGATTTAATGTTATTGTCAATAAGCTGGTTTTAAAATACATGTCATAAACCTATGAACTAAGAGGTAATCAATTTTTTTTAACACAACTGATTCCTTTCTGAAAAGTAATACATTAAAGCAAATCTGAAAAGAAAACACTAAAGACTACTAATATATGTACAGTGAACCACCAGAGGTGGTTTGTATTTCCCTAAGGCACGCTAGAGTGTTAGTGACTTATTTGTTTCATTCCCAAATTTCAGGCCACCAGAAATGCTTCAGAAAAATATTTCTTTGACATTGTTGATGTTTTGCATCAGTACTGCTGCATGTTTGTACTATTTGAATCATCCTGTAATAACATCTTGTACGCTGCTCCGTTACACATGCTATACCATTAACATCTTGTTCGCTGCTCAATTACACCTGCTATACCATTAACAACATCTTATATGGGCTCATTTACACCTGCTATACCATTACCAACATCTTGTACGCCACACATTTACACCTGCTATACCATTAACATCTTGTTCGCTGCTCATTTATACCTGCTATACCATTAATAACATCTTGTACGCTGCACATTTACACCTGCTGTACTATTAACTTCTTGTACGCTGCTCATTTACACCTGCTATACCATTAACAACATCTTATACAGGCTCATTTACGCCTGCTATACCATCACCAAGGTCTTGTACGCTGCACATTTACACCTGCTATACCATTAACATCTTATACACTGTTCATTTACACCTGCTATACCATTAACAACATGTTGTACACGCTCATTTACACCTGCTATACCATTAACAACATCTTGTTCGCTGCTCAGTTACACCTGCTATACCATTAATAACATCTTGTACGCTGCTCATTTATACCTGCTATACCATTAACATCTTATATGAGCTCATTTACACCTGCTATACCATTACCAACATCTTGTACGTTGCTCATTTACACCTGTTATACCATTAACAACATGTTGTACACGCTCATTTACACCTGCTATACGATTAACAACATCTTGTACGCTGCTCATTTACACCTGCTATACCAATGACAACATCTTGTACTCTGCTCATTTCACCTGCTATACCACTAACAACATCTTGTACATGCTCATTTACACCTGCTATACCATTAACATCTTGCACCCTGCTCATTAACACCTGCTATACCATTAACAACATCTTGTATGCTTCTCCTTTACACCTGCTATACCATTAACAACATCTTGTACAGGCTCATTTACACCTGCTATACCACTAACAACATCTTGTACACTGCTCAGTTATACCTGATATACCATTAATAAAATCTTGTACGTCCTCATTTATACCTGCTATATCATTAACAACATCTTGTACACTGCTCATTTACACCTAGTATACCATTAACAACATCTTGTACATGCTCATTTACATCTGATATACCATTAACATCTTGTATGCGCTGATTTACACCTGCTATACCATTAACAATATCTTGTACGCTGCTCATTTACACCTGCTATAACATTAACAATATCTTGTACGCTGCTCATTTACACGTGCTATACCATTAACAACATCTTGTATGTTGCTCATTTACACCTGCTATACCTTAACAACATTTACTATGCGCTCATTTTCACCTGCTATACCACTAACATCATCTTGTACGCTGCTCCCTTACACCTGCTATAACATTACCAACATCTTGTATCCTGCTCATTTACACCTGTTATACCATTAACAACATCTTGTACACTTCATCTACACCTGATGTACCATTAACAACATCTTGTACGGGCTCATATACACCTGCTATATCATTAACAACATGTACACACTCATTTTCACCTGCTATATCATTAATAACATCTTGCACACTGCTCATTTACACCTGCTATTTCATTAACAACATCTTGTACATGCTCATTTACACCTGCTATAACATTAACAACATCTTGTATGGGCTCATCTACACCTGCTATAACATTAACAACATCTTGTATGGGCTCATTTACACCTGCTGTACCATTAACAACATATTGTACGCTGCTCATTTACACCTGCTATACCATTAACAACATCTTGTGCGTGCTCCTTTACACCTGCTACAATATTAACAAATATCTTGTACTCTGCACACTTACACCTGCTATACTATTAACAACATCTTGTACGGGCTCATTTACACCTGCTATACCATTAACAACATTTTGTACGTGCTCCTTTACACCTGCTACACCATTAACAAATATCTTGTACTCTGCTCACTTACACCTGCTATACCATTAACAACATCTTGTACGGGCTCATTTACACCTGCTATACCATTAGCAACATCTTGTATGGGTTCATTTACACCTGCTGTACCATTAACATCATCTTATATGGGCTCATTTACACCTGCTATACCATTAACAATATCTTGTATGCTGCTCATTTCACCTGCTATACCACTAACAGCATCTTGTACACGCTCACTTACACCTGCTATACCATTAACAACATCTTGTACGCTGCTCATTTACACCTGTTATACTATTAACAACATCTTGTATTGGCTCATTTACACCTGCTATACCATTAACATCTTGTACTCTGCTCATTTACACCTGCTATACCATTAACAACATTTTGTATGGGCTCATTTACACCTGCTATACCATTAACAACATCTTGTGTGGGCTCATTTACACCTGCTGTACCATTAACAAGATCTTATATGGGCTCATTTACACCTGCTATACCATTAACAATATCTTGTACGCTGCTCATTTCACCTGCTATACCACTAACTACATCTTGTACACGCTCACTTACACCTGCTATACCATTAACAACATTTTGTACGCTGCTCATTTACACCTGTTATACTATTAACATCTTGTATTGGCTCATTTACACCTGCTATACAATTAATATCTTGTACGCTGCTCATTTACACCTGCTATACCATTAACAACATCTTGTATGGGCTCATTTACACCTGCTGTACCATTAACAACATTTTATACAGGCTCATTTACACCTACTATACCATTAACAACATCTTGTATGCTGCTCATTTACACCTGCTATACCATTAACATCTTGTATGTGCTCATTTACACCAGCTATACCATTAACATCTTGTACGCTGCTCATTTACACCTGCTATTCCATTAACAACATCTTGTACATGCTCATTTACACCTGCTATAACATTAACAACATCTTGTATGGGCTCATCTACACCTGCTATAACATTAACAACATCTTGTATGGGCTCATTTACACCTGCTATACCATTAACATCTTGTACGCTGCTCATTTACACCTGTTATACTATTAACAACATCTTGTATTGGCTCATTTACACCTGCTATACCATTAGCAATATCTTGTATGGGCTCATTTACACCTGCTGAACCATTAACATCATCTTATATGGGCTCATTTACACCTGCTATACCATTAACAATATATTGTATGCTGCTCATTTCACCTGCTATACCACTAACACCATCTTGTGCACACTCACTTACACCTGCTATACCATTAACATCTTGTACGCTGCTCATTTACACCTGTTATACTATTAACAACATCTTGTATTGGCTCATTTACACCTGCTATACCATTAACATCTTGTATGTTGCTCATTTACACCTGCTATACCATTAACAACATCTTGTACGGGCTCATTTACACCTGCTATACCATTAGCAACATCTTGTACGGGCTCATTTACACCTGCTGTACCATTAACAACATCTTATATGGGCTCATTTACACCTGCTATACCATTAACAACATCTTGTATGCTGCTCATTTACACCTGCTATACCATTAACAACAACTTGTATGGGCTCATTTACACCTGCTATACCATTAACATCTTGCACCCTGCTCATTAACACCTGCTATACCATTAACAACATCTTGTATGGGCTCCTTTACACCTGCTATACCATTAGCAAACATCTTGTATGCTGCTCACTTAGACCTGCTATAACATTAACAACATCTTGTATAGGCTCATTTACACCTGCTATACCATTAACAACATCTTGTACACTGCTCATTTACAGCTGCTATTCCATTAACAACATCATGTATGGGCTCATTTACACCAGCTATACCATTAACAACATCTTGTACATGCTCATTTACATCTGCTATACCATTAACATCTTGTATGCGCTGATTTACACCTGCTATACCATTAACAACATCTTGTACAGGCTCATTTACACCTGCTATACCATTAACAACATCTTGTACACTGCTCATTTACAGCTGCTATTCCATTAACAACATCATGTATGGGCTCATTTACACCAGCTATACCATTAACAACATCTTGTACATGCTCATTTACATCTGCTATACCATTAACATCTTGTATGCTCTGATTTACACCTGCTATACCATTAACAATATCTTGTACGCTGCTCATTTACACCTGGTATACCATTAACAATATCTTGTACGCTGCTCATTTACACCTGCTATACCATTAACAACATCTTGTATGTTGCTCATTTACACCTGATATACCTTAACAACATTTAGTATGCACTCATTTTTACCTGCTATACCACTAACATCATCTTGTACGCTGCTCCCTTACACCTGCTATCATATTACCAACATCTTGTATGCTGCTCATTTACACCTGTTATACCATTAACAACATCTTGTACACTTCATCTACACCTGATGTACCATTAACAACATCTTGTACGGGCTCATATACACCTGCTATATCATTAACAACATCTTGTACACACACTCATTTTCACCTGCTATATCATTAATAACATCTTGCACGCTGCTCATTTACACCTGCTTTTCCATTAACAACATCTTGTACATGTTCATTTACACCTGCTATAACATTAACAACATCTTGTATGGGCTCATTTACACCTGCTGTACCATTAACAACATATTGTACGCTGCTCATTTACACCTGCTATACCATTAACAACATCTTGTATGTGCTCCTTTACACCTGCTACAATATTAACAAATATCTTGTACTCTGCACACTTACACCTGCTATACTATTAACAACATCTTGTACGGGCTCATTTACACCTGCTATACCATTAACAACATCTTGTACGTGCTCCTTTACATCTGCTACACCATTAACAAATATCTTGTACTCTGCTCACTTACACCTGCTATACCATTAACAACATCTTGCACGGGCTCATTTACACCTGCTATACCATTAGCAACATCTTCTATGGGCTCATTTACACCTGCTGTACCATTAACATCATCTTATATGGGCTCATTTACACCTGCTATACCATTAACAATATCTTGTACACTGCTCATTTCACCTGCTATACCACTAACAGCATCTTGAACACGCTCACTTACACCTGCTATACCATTAACAACATCTTGTACGCTGCTCATTTACACCTGTTATACTATTAACAACATCTTGTATTGGCTCATTTACACCTGCTATACCATTAACATCTTGTACGCTGCTCATTTACACCTGCTATACCATTAACAACATCTTGTACGGGCTCAATTATACCTGCTATACCATTAATAACATCTTGTATGGGCTCATTTACACCTGCTGTACCATTAACAACATCTTATATGGGCTCATTTACACCTGCTATACCATTAACAATATCTTGTACGCTGCTCATTTCACCTGCTATACCACTAACAACATCTTGTACATGCTCACTTACACCTGCTATACCATTAACAACATCTTGTACGCTGCTCATTTACACCTGTTATACTATTAACATCTTGTATTGGCTCATTTACACCTGCTATACAATTAATATCTTGTACGCTGCTCATTTACACCTGCTATACCATTAACAACATCTTGTATGGGCTCATTTACACCTGCTGTACCATTAACAACATCTTATACAGGCTCCTTTACACCTGCCATACCATTAACATCTTGTACGCTGCTCATTTACACCTGCTATACCATTAACAACATCTTGTATGGGCTCATTTACACCTGCAACACCATTAACAACATCTTGTACACTGCTCATTTACAGCTGCTATTCCATTAACAACATCATGTATGGGCTCATTTACACCAGCTATACCATTAACAGCATCTTGTACGCTGCTCAATTACACCTGCTATACCTTAACAACATCTTGTATGGGCTCATTTACACCTGCTATACCATTAACAAATATTTTGTATGCTGCTCACTTAGACCTGCTGTACCATTAACAACATCTTGTACACTGCTCATTTACACTTCCTATACCATTAACAGCATCTTGTATGGGCTCATTTGCACCTGCTATACCATTGACAACATCTTCAATACTGCTCAGTTACACCTGCTATATCATTAATAAAATCTTGTGCATGTTCATTTATCCCTGCTATACCATTAACAACATCTTGTACGCTGATCAGTTACACCTGCTATACCATTAATAAAATCTTGTACATGCTCATTTATACTGGCTATACCATTAACAACATCTTGTATGGGCTCATTTACACCTGCTATACCATTAACAACATCTTGTATGCTGCTCATTTACACCTACTATACCATTAACAACATCTTGTACAGGTTCAATTACACCTGCTGTACCATTAACATCTTGTATGGGCTCATTTACTCCTGCTATACCATTAACAACATCTTGTACAGGCTCCTTTACACCTGCTATACCATTAACAACATCTTGTACGGGCTCATTTACAAGTGCTATACCATTAACATCTTGTACATGCTCATTTACACCTGCTATACCATTAACATCTTGCACACTGCTCATTTACACCTGCTATACCATTAACAACATCATGCACATGCTCATATACACCTGCTGTACCATTAACAATGTCTTGTACGCTGCTCATTTACACCTGCTATACCATTAACAACGTCTTGTACACACTCATTTACACCTGCTATACCATTAACATCTTGTATGGGCTCCTTTACATCTGCTATATCATTAACATCTTCTATGCTGCTCATTTACACCTGCTATACCATTAACAATATCTTGTACAGGCTCCTTACACCTGCTATACCATTAACGACATCTTGTACGGGCTCCTTTACACCTGCTATACCATTAACAACATGTTGTACACTCTCATTTACACCTGCTATACATTAACAACACCTTGTATGGGATCATTTACACCTGCTATACCATTAACAACATCTTGTACGCTGCTCATTTACACCTGCTATTCCATTAACAACATCTTGTCTTGGCACATCTACACCTGCTATAACATTAACAACATCTTGTATGGGCTCATTTACACCTGCTATACCATTAACAACATCTTGTACGTGCTCCTTTACATCTGCTACACCATTAACAAATATCTTGTACGTGCTCCTTTACACCTGCTACACCATTAACAAATATCTTGTACTCTGCTCACTTACACCTGCTATACCATTAACAGCATGTTGTATGGGCTCATTTACACCTGCTATACCATTAGCAACATCTTGTATGGGCTCATTTACACCTGCTGTATCATTAACAACATCTTATATGGGCTCATTTACACCTGCTATACCATTAATAATATCTTGTACGCTGCTCATTTTGCCTGCTATACCACTAACAACATCTTGTACATGCTCACTTACACCTGCTATACCATCAACAACATCTTGTATGCTGTTCATTTACACCTGTTATACTATTAACAACATCTTGTATTGGCTCATTTACACCTGCTATACCATTAACATCTCGTATGCTGCTCATTTACACCTGCTATACCATTAACATCTTATACAGGCTCATTTACACCTGCTATACCATTAACAACATCTTGTACAGGCTCCTTTACACCTGCTATACCATTAACAAACATCTTGTACGCTGCTCACTTAGACCTGCTATACCATTAACAACATCTTGTATGGGCTCATTTTCACCTGCTATACCATTGACAACATCTTCAATAATGCTCAGTTACACCTGCTATACCATTAATAAAATCTTGTACATGTTCATTTATACCTGCTATACCATTAACAACATCTTGTACATGCTCATATACACCTGCTATACCATTAACAATGTCTTGTATGCTGCTCATTTACACCTGCTATACCATTAGCAACTTCTTGTACACACTCATTTACACCTGCTATACCATTAACATCTTGTATGCTGCTCATTTATACCTGCTATACCATTAATAAAATCTTGTACATGCTCATTTATACCTGCTATACCATTAACAACATCTTGTATGGGCTCATTTACACCTGCTATACCATTAACAACATCTTGTACTGGCTCAATTACACCTGCTGTACCATTAACAACATCTTGTATGGGCTCATTTACACCTGCTATACCATTAACAACATCTTGTATGGGTACATTTACACCTGCTATACCATTAACAACATCTTGTACGGGCTCAATTACACCTGCTGCACCATTAACAACATCTTTTATGGGCTCATTTACACCTGCTATACCATTAACAAACATCTTGTATGGGCTCATTTACACCTGCTATACCATTAGCAACATCTTGTATGGGCTCATTTACACCTGCTATACCATTAACAACATCTTGTACGGGCTCAATTACACCTGCTGTACCATTAACAACATCTTTTATGGGCTCATTTACACCTGCTATACCATTAACAAACATCTTGTATGGGCTCATTTACACCTGCTATACCATTAACAACATCTTGTATGGGTACATTTACACCTGCTATACCATTAACAACATCTTGTATGGGCTCAATTACACCTGCTGTACCATTAACAACATCTTTTATGGGCTCATTTACACCTGCTATACCATTAACAAACATCTTGTATGGGCTCATTTACACCTGCTATACCATTAGCAACATCTTGTATGGGCTCATTTACACCTGCTGTACCATTAACAACATCTTGTATGGGCTCATCTACACCTGCTATATCATTAACAACATCTTCTATGCTGCTCATTTACACCTGCTATACCATTAACATCTTGTATGGGCTCATTTACAACTGCTATACCATTAACATCTTGTACACGCTCATTTACACCTGCTATACCATTAACATCTTGTACACTGCTCATTTACACCTGCTATACCATTAACAACATCTTGTACATGCTCATATACACCTGCTATACCATTAACAATGTCTTGTATGCTGCTCATTTACACCTGCTATACCATTATCAACTTCTTGTACACACTCATTTACACCTGCTATACCATTAACATCTTGTATGCTGCTCATTTACATCTGCTATACCATTAACAACATCTTTTACGTGCTCCTTTACACCTGCTACACCATTAACAAATATCTTGTACTCTGCTCACCTACACCTGCTATACCATTAACATCTTATACAGGCTCATTTACACCTGCTATGCCATTAACAACATCTTGTACGTGCTCCTTTACACCTGCTACACCATTAACAAATATCTTGTACTCTGCACACTTATACCTGCTATACCATTAACAGCATGTTGTACGGGCTCATTTACACCTGCTGTACCATTAACATCATCTTGTATGTCCTCATTTACACCTGCTATAACATTAACAACATCTTGTATGGGCTCATTTACACCTGCTATACCATTAACAACATCTTGTATGGCCTCATTTACACCTGCTATACCATTAACAACATGTTGTACACTGCTCATTTACACCTGCTCTACAATTAACAACATCTTGTATGCTGCTCATTTACACCTGCTATACCATTAACAACATGTTGTACACTGCTCATTTACACCTGCTCTACAATTAACTACATCTTATACGCTTCTTATTTGCACCTGCTGTACCATTAACTACATCTTGTACGCTGCTCATTTATACCTGCTATACCATTAACACCATCTGGAACTTGCTCAATTACACCTGCTATAACATTAACAACATCTTGTACGGGCTCATTTACACCTGCTATAACATTAACAACATCTTGTACGGGCTCATTTACACCTGCTATACCATTAACAACATCTTGTACGCTGCTCAATTACACCTGCTATACCATTAACACCATCTGGAACGTGTTCAATTACACCTGATATACCATTAACAACATCTTGTACGCACTCATTTACACCTGCTATACCATTAACATCTTGTATGCACTCATTTATACCTGCTATACCATTCCAGCCACATAATATGCACTGTGCATTATTTGTCAGTTAATTAGTATGAAATTAACTGTAGAAAAGAAGCCAGTGTTTTATACAAACACAGCCATGTATGTAGAGGGGATAATTTTAGATTTTAGTTGTTGAAACAGGTTATACCCCATGACAGAGGAGGTGACTAGGGGTTAAAATTGGAATACTGTGAGATGAGGTGGCAGCTGCATTTACATGCAGGGGCACCATCAGGTTTAAGTGATTATGCGTCCCTTACTCCAGCCCTCAAGTTGTAAGCATTATTGAAAAATATGTTAAAATGTGTTTTATACGTTTTACGTTTTAGTAGTTACACATATGTTCTTTCAAATGTATATTTTTTCAAATGTATTTATTTGTGGGGAACATATTCAACCCAAATGTTTTTATATGTGATATTTTACATTTTATCTTGTGTATTTTAATTCATTTGACTTTGCTGTTTCCCTTTGTACCCTATCTTGTCTTACTGTGTATTTATCTTGTACTTTTAAGACTAGAATGGTGATTTATTATGACAATTTTGTACTACCAATAAGGTTGGTTTTAGTTCTATTTGAGAGGGATTGTCAATGGTTTTGTTACTCTGATGAAGTGCCTGGTGTAGGAGATGAAAGCGCTTAATCAATAAAACTTTATGTGTGTATTTTTCATCATCCTGCTGTTTGCAGCCAGCTTGGTTGCTTTGGTGATTTAGTACAGCTGTGCTTGTCCATTTTTTGTGTGATTTGTACAATTAAATAGTTCGTTCATAGTGTATGAAACACATATTCGAATTCTTATTAGACAATGCACCTGTTAATAGCTTTCTAAAACAGACTTTTGATTTAAATAGACTTTCTTAAAAATATTACAAAACAATAATTATCACAAAAAAATCAATTTAGCCAGATGAAAATGCATTTAAATATGCCACCATTCCAATACAAGCAATAAGTTCATAAAAAATCAATAAATCATATATAAATATATAAATCCAAATGCTTTGCAGGATCACTTTGTCATTACTGACTCTCACTGTTTATAAGACTGATACAGAAATTCAAGATACACTGCATTATGCATTAAAAATAATAATTTGGCTGTTTGTCTTCACTTAAAATCTGTTTAGAGAAAATGGGTCATCATAAATCTACACTGACTTGGGAAATGGCGCTACTGCATATTACACACATTCACATGCCTAAAAATCAAACTTCATGCCCTAATCATTATTTGTCTTTTGATTATAAATTATATTACTAAACACTGGTTAGATCGTACTAAACTTAGATGGAAAGATTTTAAGATCTTAGCTATTCAGTACATTTGATCTCATACGCTGTTATT
This sequence comes from Protopterus annectens, assembly GCF_019279795.1. NCBI lineage: Eukaryota > Metazoa > Chordata > Ceratodontiformes > Protopteridae > Protopterus > Protopterus annectens. The sequence continues at coordinate 555,755,326 of NC_056751.1, read as the reverse complement.
AACTAATACTAGTAGACGGAAATACTACCAGAAACTATGGGATTTCATTTTTCAGCTTTTATCCAATGATTAGTAATCTATGACAATCTTTATTTATTCCTCATGATTCCTTCAATATAGAGCATTTGTAGTTCTCAAGGTGATTTGTAGTATATTAAGTGCATTCTTTTTATCTGGCTTTAATTTTTGACTTGTTTATGTATACACTTAAGAGAATTGGCACATTTGTATATTGGTTGTTTTTGGATTTGTTTTGTTTTGATATGAAATAAATAAATATGTGTTTAAAAAAAAATTGGCTGTTTGTCAAGTGAGTCTTCAACTGACAGCAAGAAAACTTAAACAAAGATTGTGGTCATCCATCTTGCACAAGGGTGGGACATCAACAGATCCCAAAAACTACAAACCCGTTAGTTTGACTAGTCTCATATGCAAAGCCATGGAAAGAATTATCATGAAAATGATTAACAAGAACAGAATGATTATGATGATAATAGTAGTAACCTGGCTTTTAACCAACATATGTCTACGGTGGTAAGAAAAGCATTCTATGGATCTCAACTTACAAGAAAGGGCATGGCATCTAGGTTCAATGAAGTCATTGTGTCACTGTACTCAGCCATCATCAGACCTATCATTGAGTATAATGCCCCCTTCTGTATGCACCTGACTAGGCACGTGCAACAAGTGGAATGTTCACAGAGGTTCCTCTCAAAGCCCTACTTTATACTATGTTTCTTACAGACTGCTGAGAGGAAGTTTATGCCCGGCATACAAGGCATCTTTGGATCCCACTCTGATGGACCTTTTGCATATCCATTGTATCGCTCACCAATAATAGTTCTCCCACTTCACATCCAACCCTATCGTCTGTACCAGCAGACCAAAACTTCTTCCCCGTACAGTCTGTCCCAACTAGCACAATATATAAATACCTAAATAGGCTTAAACCCACAACCCTGGCTGCCAACAAATTACCTGCAGAATATCTAAAGATCGCAGCCAAAGCCATCTCTTACCCAGTCTCCATGCTCATTAACCACTCTTTATCAGAACAATGCATTGCTTCTCTGTGGAAAATTTTGCATATAATACCACTCCACAAAGGAGGTAACCATCCAATTGCCATTCTATCCCCTTATCTAAAATCCTCAAAAAATGTATACATTCCAAAATTCTCCTCACTAATAAACTGCTAGCCAACACCCAGCATGGATTCCACCCCAGTCACAGTACTACCACAGCCCTTATTAGCTTTACCAACACAGTAAACCAACATTAAAACAATGGTAACCTAGTACCCACTGTATTCCTAGATCTGTCCAAGGACTTCATTACTGTCTCCCATCCCAAACTCCATTCTTCTCTCTTCGATCTTAATCTCAGCCACTCCACACCAGCGTGGTTTCAAGACTATCTAACCAACCGGCAACAAGTAGTAAAATGGCAAAACTCCTTATCTCCCCTCCTACCTGTCACCCTAGGGGTCCCCCAAAGATCCATTCTTGGACCTCTTCTTTTCAACATATTCACCAACCAACTCCACAAAGCTACCTGGCATACCACTCTAGTCCAGTATGCCGATGACTCCACTCTATTCTGCTCCACCCCATGACTCCCTCAAATCCAGAATTGACACAAGAGTCCTTTACCACTGTTGAAACCTGGTTAGCCAACTCTCAACCAATACTTAACCCCAATAAAACACAGCTAATGATATTCTATTCCACTACAGCCTTAGAACCCAAACCACCATTCACAATATTCTCAGCCAGTAACACCCCTATCACATCTGTCCGACACACCAAATTTCTAGGAGTTATCATAGATCATAACATGAAATTCAATATGTACATTGCACAGACAATAAACTCCATAAAAAAACTCAGACCCCTATATACATACAAAACATACCTCACCAATGACAGTAAAGCCATCACAAGAATCCACCTACTATCCACACTTCTCTATGCCTCCCCATACTCATCAACCTAAACAAAGCAGACTTTAACAAACTAAACACCTGCTACAATAAAATAGCTTGATTTGCTACTGACTCATCCTTTAGGATGCATCACTTCATAACAATCAAGCAACTATCCTGGCTAGAATTACCCAACCTGCTCACATATAACCAGCTTAGAATAGCCCACCAAATTCTATATTATCCCAATAGAGTTCCTGCTCTTCAAGGTCTACTTAATAAATACTCTAACAAACCCCTATTAAAATCCACCAGTAAAGCACAGGCTGACATAGGCAAAAGCAACAATAGCTCTTGGGACTCCTTGTTTTCCATTTCTGTTGTAAAAGCATGAAATACCATCCCCGTAGATATTAGGACCACTGAAAACAAAAATAATTTCAAAATACTCCTCCTATCCCATTTACATAGTTCTAGTTCTTGGTTATGTAATTGTTCTGACCCTGGGTAGCTTCACTTAATTATATTATATTATATTATATTATATCATACCTTAAACTTCTATGAAAGCTTGCAACAACTGCTTTCTATATTCTTAATCAATCAATGTGTGTTTACGGTACTAGCCACTGATGAATGTAACCAAATGACTGAACAAAATGTCCTTTCAGCTGTATTGTTTATTGTAACAACTGTACTCCTTATAGTATATTTACGTTTTGCTCCTTTCTTGGCCTTGAAACTGTTAACTTTTCACTCTGTACTGTACTTTATTAACGTTTGACTCTGTACTGTACTTTATTAACATGTGTATAGTATTTACTGTATTTGCTGTACTAATCTTTGTGGAGCTTTTCTCTCCGGTCCTCCTCTGAAAATGGGATCCATGCCCATTTGGATTTTCCCGATAAACAAATGTAAAATAAATAAAATAAATAAATATCCACAAAGAGAACAGAACCAGAACTACTAGATTTAAGGATTTTAACTTTGCTTGTGACTTAAATAGGACATGCTGGAAGGGACATATGTTTATCTTAGAGAATCCCTACTCTCTGGAACAGGATTTCCATTCTTTTGAAGCAGAGCCCTTCCCTAACCTTATTCAAGTTCAAGTTGGACCAGTGAATGGAAAACTGGAAATCCATTCCTCATATGACACCTATGTCTCTAATAGACAGAAACAGCCTTTAAATCATTCCCTAACTGTCATATGCCCCTTAAAATAACCTCTAAGGTACAATAAATTGTGGGACACATTGAGTTGCATGGCCAGACTTATAAAGGCCCCACTGGTCATTAGCCCAGTATACACCCGTGAACCGACACCCAAGATGGAAATCAAGCAGGTACTTTCATTGGTCATAGTCTAGCATCAGATATCTTTGGCTCACATATATAACTTATGACTTCCTATGATGTAGTTAGGAGAGATAACACCTCCATCATAAGCAGGAAATATGGATGTGGGATCTTCCCCCTTCATTTTCTATCTAACCTGAAAAATAATACAGTGGTCACATTACATTGTCTTTTGTGCCTTGCCACATCCCAACTAGCTTGATTAGCTGAGCACAGTGTATGTACAGATGTCACAGGTATATTTGGGACAACTACAGCCATAAAGGCATGATAAATTAGGACAGTAAGACCCAAATAAAAGCAAAACATAATCAATCCCATCTCTTTATAAGTGCCCTAACTGTGACTCTGATGACCTAGGATCAAACTCAGGACACAGATAAGCCAACTACAATTTGATGGGCTGAGTTCAATATATTTTAGACTTGAAGAGTCGAATACCCGCAGAAAACATGAAACTCATAAATTATGCCAAGGATAAAGGAGTAACACTTCTATTGAGGAAAGGATTTACCTTGGGACAATTATTAGAGACATTTACACTTCCAGGAGGTGAACTATCAAGGGCTATTCTTAATACAGGAGGGAATGTATAGACCTGGATGTCAGTTTATTTACACTAAACTATAGGGGGTGAGAGGTGAGACAAATTCTTCATTATATACAGGACAAGACATGAGGTTCATTAGTGTTAAGGGGTGATTTTAACTGTCTTTTGGAAAGCTGTGAGTCACCAGCAGCAAACCTTTGAGGTTATCCCCATATTTCGACCTTAGCTGGGTATAACAGCCCTGTGTTTCTTATGCTCAGTCAAACACTCTGCTTGTGCTGTGCTGACGAGGTCATAACAAGGCCAAAATATGCATATCCACATCTAGTGGGGTTTGGCTTTATTGGCCTGAAATTGTCCATTAAAACGACGAAACAAGTCATGGGCATTCAGAATTGCCAATTAGTTGAAACACCTGATGTTCATAAGGGTCATTTGCTTATATCCCATGTGCCTCTGATACAAGAGGTTTGGGAGGTCACTCAGTGGAAGTTCTAGCTTTGCTGGAGCTTTCATTTTGTTTTTACTAAATGATTTTTCAGTGACCTTCTCACTTGTTGTTTTAGTTTGTTGTTTAGGATAGTTTTGCAGTGACCCTAATGATAATGGACATCAGCTGGGTATAACAGCCCTGTGTTTCTTATGTTTAGTCAAACACTCTGCTTGTGCTGTGGAGGTCATAACAAGGCCGAAATATGCATATCCACAGCCAGTGGGGTTTGGCTTTATTGGCCTGAAATTGTCCATTAAAATGATGAAACAAGTCATGAGCATTCAGAATTGCCAATTAGCTGAAATACCTGATGTTCATAAGGGTCATTTGCATATATCCCATGTGCCTCTGATACAAGAGGTTTGGAAAGTACAAGATGTGTGAATCTGCATGTAGGAATATTATTCTACATTATCAGCTAGCACAAGTATAGATGTCTTTTAACATCTTATATACCAAATGTTAATTCCAACAGACAGCAGCAATTGTCTACAAGATTGAACTCATGTATAATTGTTAGTTTCACTAAGAATAAATGAAAATGATGATTAAAAAAGGAATTGTGTGGCCACATCACATCATCTTAAGTAATTAGGAAGATGGGTGAAACTCATGGACAGCAGAAGTACTGCAGGGCAGGCTGCCTAAGGTCTATCTCTAGAAAAAAATAAGTTTTACTAAATGAATAATAGACATCTTTGTGGAACAGCTAAGGAGTTTGAGACACTCTAATTCAAGTACAGGAGAAGTGATAGGTGTCTATTTGGAAAAGTTAGAGCTACTGGGTCTTACTCAGGCCCAAAGAAGATCCATCCATTCACTCTTTCAAAGAGAAGGAGGGATAAAGGTGATTTGTTCCTTAAAGACTGCCAAAGCACAATGCCTTAATGGTTTCCCCACCAGACTGTATAAAATCCTTCCAGAACATGCAAATGCACTGTTGCTATGAGCCTGCAACTTCTACCTTATGAAATTGTGAGGTGCAGCCCCCACAACTGTGTATAGAAGAGATAGTCAAAATGATCCACAAGCCAGGCAAAGACTCCATACACCTTGTTCCTTATCTATTCATTTCCCCTTTAAAGCTAAACTACAAAACGTATCTGCCAACAGTACTTTAAAGCACTGAAACATCCAGGAAAAGTATCTGTTTTGCCCCTAAAAGGCAGGCAAAGGATTGTGTCAAAATCTGGATGAGCTGTATTAAATGTACCAGAGTAAGGAAATAAACTTTGGTTTAGATAACTGGTAATGTCAAGGCCTTTGATGTGCTTTTCTATGAGTTTCTTTACTAAGTGCTGGAGGAAATGCATTTCCCAAATGAATGAATGCAGGCACTGCAGGCAGTTTATTTAGCTTTTTTGTATTAGTAAGGACTGTTCTCCCTGGGAGGACCAAGTAGGGGTGTTCTGTGTTCCCCACATTATTTGCAATCATAGTGGTGTTCCTGGTGATTATCATAGGAATTTTCTTCAGATCAAGGCCAGAGAGATGAAGACAGGTTGCAATATAAGACCAGTTTGTTTGTGGAAGATGTGACGTTGGTCTTTCCATACCCTGATTTTAAGAACTAAATGAGGTGTCCAACATTCTGTAACAATCTGTAATACATATTTGGTTAATTTAAGCACAAAGCATGACATTGGCTAGAATTAAAACAGACCGCAAGGGCAATTATCCTAGTATTTATTCATGAACAGTAGGTTGTTCCATCAGGTCTGAAGGGCAAGAATCCCTACAAGCAAACTGATTAACTGAGTATATTAGGTATTGGGGGTTGGACATAGGTCCCTTAGTTAAATTTACAACAAGTAGATTGCATAAAATCCCAAATGAGGGCTATAAAATTATACTTAAAAGTATTTATCAAACTGGCATCCTATGAACCAAAGACAATTAATACTTAAAATTGCATTAATACCAGGGGTATTATATCCATTGATTACCTCCATGGCCCATCTGCCAGGAGCCTCAATCAAATGATGGTAACTCCATTTAGTGGAGACAATGTCCAAAAGTAAGTTATGAGGAGGCATATAATTCTATGACTGGTGCTTTCATATGAGTGCATCAGAATTAAGGTTATTCCCCAGGATTCAGAGCTAACTGAAGTTCAGTGACATAGAGTTTTAGCTGCCTGCCTTTGGGGTTGAAATATAGACCTTAAAATAGAGGGATGCAACTGGACTAAAAGGTGGGAGTGAGTGGGATTTATTAGCTCACCCATCACATGTGGAGAAACGTGGTTCAACCCTGCTACCAGTCACCTGCACAGGAGAGATGAGGTTCATCTGGCAGCATACAAGTATCTAGGTGACTATGTACTATGCAGAGCCAGGAGAGCTGGGGTGGGAGTATGCAGTAGTTCATACAGCAGAAGCCATGACCACTGCTGATAGGAGTTAAAAAAGCTATGAAGGGGGTTTAAATGACTTGACAAATTGGTCTGCTGCCTAGTTTCCAAGTCCTGCTTTCAGGGAATGAATATGCCGAGAAGGATCTCACCTCATGGATTATTGGGTTGTCTCCCAACCTGCAGAAGAAATGGGTCTGGTTCTCACCCCACATTAGGAAATGAATGGGTCAACTGAAAACAGCTAGGAGAGCCATTGGGCAGGGTTGTGTGGATGCCAAGAAAAAAAGGACATGTAGTTAATAAAAGGAAAAGAAAAGTCTGGCAAAAGTTCTTAGGTTCATAGGCAATTATTCATAGGTTCATAGTTTAGTACTAAGCTAACTGCCCTTGCGAGCCATTTTAAGCCTAACCAATTATCCCTTGTGAGACTCAAACCCTGCACCTTGTGTTTGTAAGGCAAACACCTTAGCCATTAAGCCACTCTCCCAACCCCTGTTGATCCATGAGGATCTTTACAAGCATAGTCTTACACTCCTATGACATTTATAGCCTTTTTTATTTTAAGTACAAATAACCCAGAGGCGAGCAGAATATTTACATGTTGCCCCTATCCATGAGAGACAAGGGTGCTAAACTGGAGGTGAATTTGTTTACCCATTCACTCATCCAGTTTACATTTGAAATGTGCCAGAAAATTACTTTCCTTTATGTGGAGAGAAAGGCAATTCCAAAGTGGTAGTATTCTCTGTGAGACATATCTGTCCCACCAATGTGTTGTCTTTATGTTGCAAAAGAAATTTAGATCTTGAGTGAGTGTTTACATCCCCACTGGACTTGCAAATCTGCAGTAGGTCTAACAGGAAAAGGTCTGCTCATGCTCTGTGCATGAGGCAGAGATTGTTTCTCAGTAGCATGTATGACAGAGAAGAGGGACAAGGCTTTGAGATGGTCTACTTAGTTTTTATGAGTCAGACCCTTGATTTTCACAGAAGCAAAGCAGTGCAGGCATTCAGGTTGGGTCAAATGTTTTGTAACACATATACCAAAGGGGGAATTATGCTCAATAATAACTCAGAATAAGTCAAACAGCAGGTACTATGTCACTCCTGTAATGCACCTGTGGAGAACAAACTTCATGGGCATATATTCCATCTCACAAATATAGGTTTTAGCTGGGATGTACATCACCTACTATCACAGAGATTCTTGAAAAAGTCCAGGAGTTAGACATGACTCATACTGACAGAGCATAGCTGCTCTAACCATGTAATTAGCTACAACGCTAAAATTTGCATAGTGAATAATATATTTTCTAATTCCAGATGATTAAGAACATTGAGTACATTATTCACTGGATGCCTCAAACTAGATGAGTTACAACATGAGGTGTAAAAGGCATACAGAAGTGTGTTGCTAATGACAAAATAGTGGGTACAGTCTTAAAGCTCTTTGGGATATCTTTAACGAAGATGGTTCCCTTATCACAAAGCCAATTGCTGTGAGGAGTCTATCACTCAAAGCTCATAAGACAGAGTACTGCCTACCTCTACAAACAAATCTTCCTCTAAGAGACCAAAGCTGGTCACTCAGAAACAGCACGCATGACAAAATAATACTCTACAGATGTAGATTCAACAAGCCACAGGTGAAAAAGCATTCTTTGTTATAGGGCCTTCCCATTAGAATCAACTACTTTGTGAAG
>NC_056751.1:555721939-555741939 GCF_019279795.1 Protopterus annectens | reverse complement strand
CCAGACATATGGAGAATATGGAAGATTGTTGTCACATGTAGTACACAACCAGTACTTGCCAGAAATTCCTGCAGCTCCTTCAGTGTTGCTGTAGGTCTCTTGACAACCTCCCTGACCAGTTTTTGTCTTGTATTTTCATCAATTATGGAGGGATGTCCAGTTCTTTGCAATGTCACTGCTGTCCCATATTTTCTCCACTTTTTGATGACTGTCTTCATTGTGTTCCATGGTATATCCAGTGCTGTGGAAAATATTTTGTACCCTTTTCCTGACTGATACCTTTCAACAATGAGATTCCTTTGATGCTTTGTAAGCTCTGTGAACCATGACTTTTGCTGTACCAGACAACTGACTAAATATCAGGAAAATTCTACTAGGACAGCTGAACTTTATTCGGGGTTAATCAGAGTCTCTTTAATTGATTGCAGGTGTGTACCCAAGACTGAATGTTGTAATTAAATCAAAAGGTGCTTCAACAAAGTATAAGTTTAAGGGTGTGCACACACAACAAAGTATTAGTTTAAGGGTGTGCCCACTTACGCAACCAACTTATTGTATGCTTTTTTTAATTTTTTTATGCTTTCCCCCTAACAGATTTGTTTGTTTTTCAATTGAATTGTACAGGTTATAGGTCACATTAATGGTGGGAAAAGTTCTGAAATTATTTATTGTGGTCTCATTTTTTTTCCACAAAAACCTGGCATTTTAACAGGGGTGTCTACACTTTTATACATATACATATACACACACACACACACACACACACACAAAGAGAAAGAGCATAAGTGCTTTGATAAAGCATGGTGTCTAATATGCTACAGTGACCACATACTGATTAAAGCATTTAGTAGCCTGATTAAGATATCTTCTGAAATGCTTTACTCATTATGTGCGCATTATATTATATTAGACATGCTTTATTAAACCTTTAGTGACATGAATGATGTGCAACCCCATACAATCACATGAATTACCAATTAAACACAATTATGCTCTTCCATAAAGGGGGTAATAGGCTGCAGTAACAGTTGAAAGTTACAGGACTTGATTTTAATAAGTTAAAGTTGTTGTGGACATATAGGCAAAGCACTGTTGTGTGCCCGGTAAATGTTGCCCTAAATAGAACGCTCCTTTAACTCACTTTAATTACAACAGCATGCACTGCTAAAACTCAAATGTTCATAATATCATAGTCAGCTATATGGCATATCTAATGGTACAGATCTGTAAAGAATAGCTCTTTCCTACCTCAGCAAGCTATCAGCATAGATCTGCACTTCTTCATTAATACCTCATACCCCGGTAATTACATTCAGTCTTTCCTGTATAATATACCAGTAAGTCATATTCAAATGAAACTGAGTATTGTGCCTTCCAGAAATCAGGAATAGGTTTCCACAGCAGGCTGTGCAGACCAAATCTCCAGCAACTGACAACAATGTACTTTTACTTGATCTAGTTTAAAATATTCTTGGCAAATTCTGCAAAATAAGTAATAAAATAAACACATAAATAAAACTATCTAGAGCTTCATTCTTGGTCTTAAATGATTATGCCAGTATGTAATCAGAAATAAGGGAAATATATATCCTTTTATAATTTCACTGATTCTTTAAGGCAAACATCACAGCTTCATAAATGTTGTTTTAAACTATATTTTGCACGGTGCAGATTTCACATGGTTCCATACTGAAATGTCAGCATTCATAATGTCGAGTGCTGACAGACCAAAAAAAAAAAAAAGACAGAAATTTCAGGACAAGAGCAAATCTTGAACATCAATCTTCTCCTTCAAACTGCTTTTTTGCAGGGTGGCAACCCCCCTGCACCCTCTAATGTGGAAAACACCCCCCTGAACTTATATGTACCAACTCTGAGATCCCCATACTATGGAGAAAAGGGAATATTCTGAGAAATGGCAAACTCAGACTTGATATATATAAATCCATTTTTTCGGCCATTCAGACTACATGTTTCAGAGCTCACTCCAGTGGGTCCCAATATTTCAAATGGTTACTATTTCACACAAACACACACAAAGACACACACACATACACATATATATATATATATATATATATATATATATATATATATACATATATATATATATATATACACACACACACACGCAGATAGATGTGTGTGTGAAAGTTCAAAAAGTTTTACCAACATTAGAAATTCAACATTAAGATGAACAAAACAAAGAAAATGCAGACCAAGGGATAAATACTCTGTTGCTAAAAATATATAAATAACTGAAATAATGTAACAGGTAAGCAACCGATGAACCAGGCAGAAGCCAAGCAGAGAAATGCAACTGCTACAGCAATGAGATACAGTCACCAATTCTTCCAGTAAACAAAATACTCCATAAGGAAAATGCAGGCATCAAGGCAGGAAAAACAAAGTCCTCCAGTAGTAAAAAGCAATCCAGGATATTTATTGTAACAAAAGGTAAGTGCTTTCGCAGTTAAGCTTCATCAGACCAAATATAAAAAGCTAAAGGCACACCATTTAAACACATAGTGCTAAAGCACCACCCAATCGTAAAAATACATCAATTAAAAGGCACATCAATTAAAGTTAAACAGTTAAAGCTGAAAGACCACATTACCTGCAAATACTGGACAATTAAGATGAACAAAAACAGAGTGCAGATGAAAAAGGTCTGCTTAACACCAGGGTAAGCAACTTTTCTGGCAGGTGTCAGAAAGACAAGGCTCTGGTGGGAAAGTTCTTCTGATGTTTGAACTACTGCACACTCCAGGTACTATTCCTTTGTTTTACACTTGCTCAAGTACTTTATTGTTTATTATCAAGCAACATAATTTTCTGACTATAGTCATGGTTGTTTTTGCCTTTTATACACTTAAATTAATGAACTTCTATAGCAAAATATTCTGAGAAAAAGTCCATACTCTGAACAAATGTTATCTTTAAATGAAACATACCCATTTCAGTCATTAACCAAATTAATATTTAACAGGTAATTTATTAAAACAAGCTAAAAGGTAGACAAAATACTTCAAGTACTTTTACAGCTGTGTTCCCCTGTTATCACTCAGTGGGAACAAACTGTATCTGATTGTTAAGAACACCATCAAACATAAGAATAAATATTTAAGACAGTGAAGAAAATCATTAAACTCACACTTTCATAGAATACTTACCTCAAATCCTGTTGTCTTTTTATAGTTCTTGGTTATCATTAAGTCCACTTTAAATGTCCCCTTCACATTTCCTCACATTCCTAGACTGCCCACCACTATATGCATTCCTTCCTTAGTTTCTAGTTCCAACGTCTTCCTCCTGGGTTGCTAACGTCAGAGGACGCTCAGACCTCTGAAAAGAAGGAACGTAACAGGTATTTCTTCTTTTACTGGCAGAAACATCAGAATAGAATGGCACACATGGGCTGTGACCACACCTTAAAGGTATGAAGGAATGCTTGTATAAAACTCATTGTGACAAGAGGAAACTCCCACTGAACGCTCACACTGAAAAGGAAATGGCATTCACTTTTTCCAATCAAGCCTCAAAGAGCAGACAATGCAATCAGATGTGTGTGCATACCATGTGTTTGTGCCAAGTTGGTTGGGGGGATGTTAGCATATTTCTCCTTTTCTCCAATGTGCACTTTACTTTCACTTTTTTCTAAGCTACTTGCTGTTTGAACTTCAGCTCTTCAGTTCCAGCTGATATAAAAGGAGACATACCTAAGTTATGACTGTGCACTTTGTAAATCACTGGGAATCCTAATTATAAACCAGCTGCTGACACAAAAATAAAGAAATATGAATTCATATTCTGCAAGCCAGTTCACTAAGACAAATTTCTGTTTGCAAAATGAAAACAACTCTGTAAAACTGGGAGTAGGTCAGACAGTGCAGACCTGATTAATACCTTAAATATGTGGATAGTCAGTGGACTCCCCTGCAACATATCTGATGTAGCCCATTTACAGAGGTAGGATTACAGTATTTTAGCTCATTGAGAGCTTTCCTTTGTATAGCTAGCACAGTTTCTACAATCTTTTGATTGTCAGAAATATACAGTTGCAGTGACCTTGAAGATATTCATTACGTACAGTATGTCTCCTAAGTGTCAGTAACACAGCACAGTGTACACTTGCATTCAATGTTGTGACAGGAGGCTGAGAGTTCTAGCCCCTCACTAGATGCTTTAATTCCTATTCCACTCCTGACACTGCACTGTAAAATAAAGTTCTGACACACTGTTCTGTTGCATTATGAAACATAAGTGGCCCTGCAAGAGGTCATAGTTGCACAGTCATATACCAAAAAACAAATCACAAGAAAATTCTGATTGCTAAGTGATTAAATGTAATTCCTAAGTGTCCGTAACACAGCGTACTGTACACTTGCATTCAATGTTGTGACAGTCAGGAGGCTGTGAGTTCTAGCCCCTCACTAGATGCTTTAATTCATATTCCACTCCTGACATTGCACTGTAAAATAAAGTTCTGACACACTGTTCTGTTGCATTATGAAACATAAGTGGCCCTGCAAGAGGTCATAGTTGCACAGTCATATACCAAAAACCAAATCAAAAGAAAATTCTGATTAAATGATTAAACGTAATTCTCAAAAAGTATTGTTCCTTCTGAAGGAAAATGGTGCTGAAGAACAAAAACAGAAAACAGTAGTGAGTGAGTGAGGAAATGGTGCTGAAGAACAAAACGTGAGTGAGTGAGTGAGTGAGTGAGTGAGTGAGTGAGTGAGTGAGTGAGTGTGTGTGTGTGTGTGTGTGTGTGTGTGTGTGTGTGTGTGTGTGTGTGTGTGTGTGTGTGTGTGTGTGTGTGTGTGTGTGTGTGTGTGTAACAACCCTAATATGGTCAATCTTTAGACTGTTACATCTCAGAGCTATTGCAAGGTCTCACTCTGTGCTTTGTTCAGCTGACACTTCCTCTTGAAAGATTCCCACCTGAAGTGGAATTTAAAGATTCCCACAGCACTTGCCAGTTAGAGACTGGGTGCAATTCTTATTACAAAACCTATCATATAAACTAGAAATGCAAACTATACAAATGAAACTTCAGTTCCCAGGAATGAGCACAATGATACATAACAATTACAACATAAAATGATCAAGAACCAACCACTGAAAACGTATGATTTGTGCAGTTCTAATCTTTTTCATTCAGTGCTGGAGGCCAAGATAACAGCCTCCTCCCCTTTCAGTCTAGTCTGCAGTTAGATTATATTTTTTTAAATCACAATCCCATAAACACACTGGAAGTTAGACTCCTGGCTTGTCACAAGGACAGATGGGTGTCAAACACTGGAATTCTTCTGTGTGAGTGGGAGTGGAGAGAGACCAGAGACATAACTGTACAAAGGGAATCTTCTAACACTTTGGGAAACAGCTGTCAGATTACAAATACGGGATATTCAGACACTGAGATCAATATTAAGGCCCTGAAAGAGCTGGTTATAGCTTTGCAGAGATAAAGCTTGTGGCGAACTTGGGGAGACTCTTAAACAGAGAAAGTAAAGACTTGTGATTTTAGTATATTGGACAAAGAGAATTTAATCAGCAAGACCTCTATCACAGACACTTAAAGAGAGGAAAAGAAGATGTACACATTGTTAGAAGCATAGCAAGGAGGAACAAAGTAGTTGAGAGTGCAACTGCTGGTTTTGAACAGGTACCGATCAGTCACTGCCTGGAAATGTAAGCATTCCTCTTCTCATTTTTCTGCATGTTTCTTTTTTTTTACTTATTTGGTTGTAGACCTTTTTTCTGATCTCACTCAACTTTGTTTGAGGGGTCACCAGCTGGGAGTATCATCCAGGGCATCCACTGGCCTACATGTTTGTGTCTTTCGGCTTTTCCCGGTTAGGGGTCGCCACAGCGGAACTCCGGTCTGCTAATGATTGGTAGTGGATTTTTACGTACCGGGTTACCAGCCCCGACGCACAACCTTCAACGAAGGCATACCCCATTCATGTATGCCTCCACACAGAAGACGCTCTGGCTGAGAATCGAACGGGACAACGTCTTGCTATGAGGCGACAACGCTACCGCAGCACCACCACTGGCCTACATACAACCCCGAAAATAAGGAACAGAGGAACAACACTAGGCAAGTAAGTGATCACAGGAACCAGAAGATGGTTAACCTTATACACCTTTAAGTAAACACACTTAATCGTGCTCACCTCCTAGTTAGGAAATTAGTGGAGGAAGGCACCAACTGATGGAGCTAGACCTCTGCATATCAGGAATTAATTAATTATTTATTCATTTATTTATTTATTGACATTTCTTTACCAAGAAAGTTTGACTGGGTCACAGGAGGCCAGGGGAGAAAATCTACATTTAACAGAGAAAATATTTTTCTTTTCAAACATATTACATAAGAAACAGTTGAAAATGATACATTTCAAAAATCAACAATATTGTAAGGCATAGAGATATACTAAAAATATGTTACAAAGAGAACAATGAGAAAAAGCAAACACTATATACAATTCTGGGGAACGTTCTTTTGGCAATTCAAAGCAGTAATACGTAAAAGTCATTTGTTGAGTTTAATTAAGACAGAGTAGTATAAATGGGAAGAAGTTGCTAGGAAAAGCTTATGTAAAGTGGTAGAGAATGTAGGATAGCCAGATGAAGATGATGGAGATGGATAGAGAATCTGTACTGATGAGGGTGGAGGAAAGTAGACAAGTAGATGAAACTGATGTTCAACTTGGGGTATAGCATAAGCAGAGCCATGAGACTCATGTGTGATCTTTCAGAAGATGCTGGAAGGAAGGATGGTAAGTTATAGTTCTAATAGCCTGTGGAATAGAATTCCATTTTTTAGCAACAGAGTAGCAGTAAAGGCTATTCTCAAGTCCTTTTTGAGGTTTATAGATGGTGAGAAATTGTTTATCATTAAAATGAAGGGGTCTGTTTGTGTGATAGGAAGGAAGAACAGAGTTTAATGTGGGACAGCTAAGGGGTTTATAAATGATGTTGTGGCCAGTAGCTAATTGTACGAAGTCCAAGTAATGATTAGTTCAAGCCAGTTCATATTTTTAAGGGCCTTGCAGTGATGTGCATAGAATTGGTTATTGGCAGAAAATGTAGCAACTTTGTTATAGCATATTTCAAGTTTAAACAGATACCTGCAAGTTGGTAAGGATAGGAGCGCCATATAAGAGTGAAGGAAAGAGGTAAATGGTGGCTAGGGTGGTTTTAGCAAAATTAATAAGAAACTTTTCATGTCTATAAAGAAGTGAGGTTTTTATATTATTTTGAATGTGGAGTTCAAATCTGAGGTTGTCATCAATTGTCACACCAAGCAGTTTTGTATGTGATTTCTATCTCTGTGTTGTTGAGAAGATTTTGAAGCTGGATTTGTCCTTCAGATTTGCTTTGGGGAGGAATAGGACTATTTTGGGGGGGGGGGGGGTTGAGTAATAATTGGGTATTGTAAAGCCTGATTTAAAGAGAGGTGAAGGCTTATTGCGTGGTTTCAAGAAGATGCACCAGAGTGTCACATGAGCACATTAGTGTCACATCATCAGCATCTGTGTAAGCGAAGGCTGTCTAGAAGAGGTATAAAGGTCATTAATGAAAATATTAAAGAGAAGCAGACCAAAAATTGAGACTTGGGGTACACCAGTGGTAACAGGGAGGTAAGGAGGGAAACTATGTTGAAATCTAATGGTTTGCTGTCTATCAGATAGTTAGATTTTAAACCACTAAAATGAAGGAGGAAATACGCTGAGATGGTACAGCTGTTAAAGGAGTTTGCTATGTGAGACTGTATCAAAGGCTTTGGAAAGATCCAGAAATATGGAAAAGATAATTTTTCCAGAGTTCCTTTTCTTGTTTGTATTATCTAAAAAGGATAATAGTACAGCACTATGGTCAAGGTGGAATCCATGTTAAGTACTGGTTAAGACCTTTTTCTGAGAGGAGATGGTGAAAAAAAACTGAGCGTGGATACATTTTTCTAGGATATTTGAGACAGGAGGGAGACTTACTATGGGATGAAAGTTATAGACTTCTGTTGAGTTTCCTTCCTTGTGCAATGGGATAACACATGATCTTTTCCAGATAGCTGGGACTTGCAATTCCTGTATGAATCTATTGATTAAGATAGCTGTTGGGTACGGTATGACTTTGTGCTGCCATCTTGAGGTATTCAGGTGGGAGGTTGAGGACAGCTGTAGAGCAAGATTTAAGGTTAAGTAGCAGTTTTTATAGTAGATATTGTTATAGGTTTTAAGGTAAAGTTGTTAGTATTTGTGGCTAAGGATTGTATGGATTCATATTTTTCAGATGTTAATGTGGTAGTAGAGGGGACAGTTGGTAATATGTTATGGATTTGTGTAGGGGCAGGTGATGTACAGCTGGTAAGGGCAGCAATGCTCTCTATAAGATATTTATTAAATGTAGTCACTATTTTGAGAGGAATCAAGTTTGAGAGGGATAAATATTTTTTTTTGAGCCAGGACCGAGTAGTGTGTGAATAGAGGACCAGAATTTTTTTTGGGATCATTTTTATGACTAAGTTTTAGTTGGTCATAGTATTGTTTCTTATCTTTGGATATTTCTTTTTAGCTGATTACAAAGTTCCCTGTATCACTGAAAGTTTTTTTTTTTTAATTTCGGCACTCCCTCCAAGACTTGTCTCTGGTATTAATAATGCTTTTGATGAGGGTGGACAGCCAGGGGGAATGAAATTCCTCTTTGGTTTAAGTTGGTGAGTATTGGGGTGATGAGTGGGAAGTCTGTGCATGTATGCAGAAAGATGGTCACTTAGGGAGTTAGGATAGGTTCATAGGTTCCACTGATAATATATTTACTGGGGTCTGAGACTAAAATCCAATCAAGAATTCTGCCCTTATTGCTTTTGTTGCATCTATTAGGTTATATGATTAGTTGAGCCAGATTAAACAGATTTATGAAGGATGAGGGATTGTCAGAGGTTACATTTTGCCAGTCAATATTGACATCACCCAGAATTACTTTTTCGTAAATAATTGTACTAGATACCCAGGAGAGAAATTCTTTGAGTATGGGAATGTTGTTACCAGAGGGATGTAATTTACAATAATACAGAGTGTTTTTTTAGAGCTTTGCTTTAAAAGTGTTATGAGTATTTCAGCTGACTGAAATTTGGGGATGAAGTTGGAATAGGAGGAGAGGTTATAGGAGCAGGGGTACAGTAAGGTGACTCCTCCTCCTTTTTTGTCAGGTAAGACAGTCCTCAATGTTATAGCCTTGAGGTAGTATTTTTGTATCATTCATATTGGACTTAAGCCACGTTTCAGTGACGGGTAGGATATCTGGGAAATACAGTGATATCCATGAATGTAGATCTGTAATTTTATTACAAGTACTACAAAAATTTTATGTTGACAGACTTAGTTTTTGGCTGGGCTTCTGCTTGACAGAGTGAGAAACTGATATGTCTGTGAATGGGAATTGGATTGGGTAGAAAATGTCTTTGTATAAGGAGTAAATGATGTATTAGAGAAAGGATCGCTTGTAACTGAAGGAGGGGAGTTATCTGTGCTGTTATGGTGCTTGCAGGAACTGGTGGCATTAAGGTTTAGGTTTAGATTAGTAGGGGAAGGTTTTGGGTGTATGTCTCCACACAATTAAATCTTTGAGTTCTGATGCAACAATATGGAATAATTTTTAGGTATGAGTGGATGTTTTGTTTTGTTTTGAGGGATGAGTTATAATGGTGAATATTCTATATTTTAGATTCAGAGTAGTGGCGATATTAACAAGGATAAGAGATATATTAGAATAGTAATTGCAATTGGCCAGGTGAAGTAGGAGACTGAAAGTTGAGGTTGGGGTAGTGTAGTTTAAGGGAAAGTGATTGTATGTTAAGTGGGAGGTCAGTAATAGAATATGAGAGAATAATATAAGGAGCAGTATTTTGTTTATAAGAGTTATACTGATCATGGGGAGAGATGGTGGAGGGCTAGAGTTTAAGAAAAGTCATTTAGATGGAAAAGTAAAGGACTGGTGGTGGTGTAAAAGGATAGTGGTTGTCTGGGGTGTACAGAAAGAGGATGAGATGATTAAGAAATTAGATAATATATTGTGTGGAGGAGTTTTTAACTATCTTGCCATTGAGTGGTCAAACTGGGTAGGGTTTGGTTGGGATGAATAAGAGACAGGTTGAGATGATCAGTAGACTGAGTAATTATATTGTGAAGGAGGAGTTCTGAACCATCCTGATGCTGAGGGGTTAAATCTGTTAGGGGGTGGGGTATAGTGCAGAATAAATGTAGAGTCAGGAGAAGAGGGTGGGAAATGGAGATACTGTTGGGGGTGTGGAGTGAGCACAAGCGAAGTGAGGGTGACTGGAGCAGGATACACCTGCTGAGAATGTTTGGAGATCCCAGAAGAAACAATCAGAAGGTTATACTCAGTTCAGAACTTCAACCCAGCTATTGTACACAGCTATAAGGATAGAAAAGATATAAAAGCCTAAAGCAAAGTAGATTTAAAGGGTATAGTGCTTAATAGCATAATGTAATATGCTTAGCTAGAGTTTGCTCCTTTGATTTAAGCATGTTGAGTTTCCCTTTGAGTTTAATGGGGAAGGCAGGAAGCGAGGCTTAACAATCAACTAGCTGCTATTAAAGTGTGGTGCTTAACAGTATACTATAATATTCTTATCCAGAGTGTCTTCCTTTGAGTTAAGGATGTTTGAACTATACCTTGGAGTGTGATGGGAAAGGCAGAGATGGTGAGGGGAAAAAAGCTGAATGGTCAAATGACAGCTATTAAAACTAATAGTTTTATCAAATTAGGGACACAGTGGGGGATATTACTCAGAATCCTTTTGTTGTAACCAGACTTTTTGCCCTTCTTCTGCAAGCATTTCTGCTCCACAAACTCAGTCTCTGCTCAAAAGATAAAGATAAATCATTTGTTTTCAGAAGTTAGACTTACCGAAAGCAACTGCACAGAGCTAGCAGTACTAAAAGCACTGAGTAGTCCATTTTGGTTGTTGTAAATCAGGCAGGCCATAGGTTGTATTTCTTCATAGAAAGCCTGAAAACTAGATAGCATCCCAGTTGATTTTTATAAATATTTTAAGGATCTTTGGGCAAGTCATTAGTACTTCGTTCTAACAATTGTCTTGCTCTCAGGGCAACGTTAGTAGCAATTGTGTTACTTTCAATAGAGGGCAAGGCTGTAGCATAGCCAACTAGCTGGAGACTCATCTCCTTCATACCCACAAAGGCAAACATCCATGAGAAAAATCATAGCCATAAACCATTTGTTGCTGACATTAAAGGGTTCAATCCAGCAAGGCTTTATTAGAACAAGACAGAAAGCCTGGGTCATATTGGATTATAGCTAAATGTGATCCTAATGTGAAAAAATAAGGTAAGGCATATAAGGTATTTAACTCCCATGAATGCAACTTTATGTCAGCAGCCCTTGCAGCTTATGAACCACAAGGTCCTTTTTCTGACCATGTGTCAGTACTTACCTGGGAGACTTACATCTCAGGTTATCTCAAATGGGATATGCCTCCTTCCCTTCAATCTATCAAGGATTACAAGGTAAGGCTACCCATTATCCCCACTTCTGTTTACTCCATCCATAAAAACCATTGTTGGATACTTCAGGCAGGAGGGTTTGAAATGAGGGTTTCAGTTGTCCTCCCAGGAGAAGCTAACATCAGAAATGGGTGATGGGTAATTCAGATCCCTGAAATGTTTGGCTCCTATATATATTTGAGGACTTGTCAGGGTGAAAATTTTAATAGCCACACAAATATGTCATGTGTCCCTGAATTAGGTAGGTAAGTAACAAGTATTGCAAGCCTAGTTTAGATTATGAAGACTAACAACTTATTTTTCTTTCTTCCCAGTATTAATGTCATAGAGATATGCTGCCTCTCCAAATTTACTTTTCTTGTTAGGCATATTCCACAGTTGTGTAAATCCTCCCTATGGCTTCAGG
Source organism: Protopterus annectens (assembly GCF_019279795.1). NCBI lineage: Eukaryota > Metazoa > Chordata > Ceratodontiformes > Protopteridae > Protopterus > Protopterus annectens. Next base: position 555,729,972 of record NC_056751.1, on the reverse strand, counting down.
CCCAGAGAATTTGTGCAAGCTTTTGTTGGTAAGACAAACCTCAGTGAGTGCCCAGGAAGGTTATTACTGCAGCTTTGAACCAGGGGAGGGGTCTTGCACTGTAAATGTTCAGCTTTATTCACTTACAGACTCACTGGTGCAATCTCTTCAGGCAAGATCAAGTCCCAGGCCAATACAGGTCTTACCTGAATAGATATGCTTGAAATTACAAAACTTCAGAACTCAGATGAAAGGGAAAGGCAAAGTGTGGACCAGAAGGGTTATAACATTGCGTCTAAAAGGAACATACAGGGAAAGCAAGGCTTGGCATATGGCTATGGATTTATTAAACTCCATGTAGGTTTCAAGCAGAGCCTACATGGAGTGTTTTCATGTACATGATGTTGCTTATCGCGGGCTATCATGCCATGCATATTAAAGAGGTAAGGCATGCATAGGCAAGGTTTCGCAGCTCGCACCAGTGTTGTTGGCCGCAAAACCTCTAATATGAATTCAGACCATACCTCTCAACCTCTTAGTGCAAGGAATGTGGACAAAGACTAAAATAATGGGGGGGGGGGGACAAAGGTCCAACAATAGGGACAGATTTTAAATATTGTTCTCATAAACTTAGAAAGTAGCTAAAAGTATAGAATTTTTGTTAGCATGCATTTTTTGAAGACTATAAAGTATGAAACTCAAATTAATGTCATTATTTATTGACTTCAATCTTCAGTGATTTTCCAGAAAACCACAGATTTTACAAGGAACAGCCCAAATATATGAGGCAAAATCTGGACTTTTCTGCAAAAAACTGAACATTTGAGAGGTATAATGCAGATAGCATATCCATGTAAGGTTGCTGGTCAGGAAAGCAGATTGTATGACAGCACGGTAATTGCTTTTCCTTTTGTTGAGTTCTCTTCATTAAATTTGTTTGGGGCACTGCCATCAATTGTTTTTCCTTAATTCAACTATTTCTCCATTTTTTTTTTCCTTTTTTTTGGGGGGGGGGCAGTGTTTCTGCAATGCAGCCGTGTGTTAGTGCACACCATCACGTAATTATGCATTAATAAAAAAGAAATGGGAAGGATAGGAAAGTGGTGAAATGGGAAGCAAGCAGGGGGATAAGCAAAGTGAAAGGAGGGCAGGAATGTGTGTGGGGGTGTAAGAAAGAACCATAGTTATCCATTTCTTCAGCATTAAAACATGATCATATATGCAAAATATTAGCTGAATTTGGACTGTCACCTCCAGAGAGAGGGGTGACCACTATACAATCATGTTGTATAGCCAGTTAGACCAAATCAAGTGTGTCAAGAAGACACGTGCAAAACTGAGAGCTATGTATGGGGCAATTATTTTGGGGACAGGTGCCATTTTTTTTTTGAGAAAGAGAAAGGAATGTTGGTGAAGGGATGTAGGTTTGTCTAGGTTGGGTAGGTAAGGAATCCATTGCAGGCAGACAGGATATACAAAACAAGATACAAGGACAGTGGAGGACACAAGAGGTGGCTGAACACCATAGTTGGGATGAGGGTGGGAAAATCAATGTCCCATGCACATCAAGCTGTTGACAGTAAAATTCACATCATCACTCACTGGACTGTCTTCACTGTCACCTTACTGTGATGATGGCTGCAGTGCCTGATGTCTGCATCCCCTCATGTTATACAGTACAATGATGGACAGCTGTGTCATCTGGTGTAGGCATGCACCAACTGTGTGGTACACAATCCTACACACCAACCCTGCTAGTTCATTGCAAGTGATAAAAATCACCACCTCTGCCACTGCCCTTGGAGGGAACCACTGGCCTATCCTGTGGGGCAAACCTACCTGTAGGGCCAGGTAGTGCAGCAGTAGCAGAGGAGGTGCTGCCAGGAATCGCACCAGACATGCTGGGCAGCAGTGCCATAGAATGGGGGGGGAGTGGATCCTGTGAGCCAGGTCTACCCATTGTGCTATAGGGGAAAAAATAAAAAAGAGAGAGAGAGATTATTTGACTCTGTTACTTTTACTTTTACCAACTCCTAACAAATAACTTGTTACTGTTAAGACTACACAGCTCATAACAGATGCACACTATACTACTGATTGCAGTAAGCATTCCTTGATGTGTGCATATTTCATTGGTGCCACTGCTTTAGAGGTCTGATGTTAGATTACAATACTGATGAAAACTTAACAGTACTGTATATTTGGGAAGTGTGGATTTTGAACCCACAACCTCTGACTACTCTCTAATACTGAACTGTTGTTTTGGCCTACAGACTAATGCATGCATACTTTCCTTTTACAGTTGAGAGATGCATGCTCAGTTTGATACAACTGTATAATAAACCAAAAAAGGTGTCTTTACTTTTAATGCTATATTAGCAGTACTGTTCAAATGCATACATACTACATGCATCTCACATCAGTGCCAATCATGCAGCATGGGTTCATGCATTTAGTTCTCGTCTGTTATGGCTGCTGAAAAAAACAGAACAGAATAACATTATGAATACCAATCCTGACTATATCCAGCATTTAACTCTTACAATTAGTCTCTGTAAGTGACACATACACATCTGTGGGGTGCCTCCAGCCCTACATTCATTCCTCTATCCAATGTTCAAAAGTATCCCTCTTCTTATCCAGAGGTCTCTGTAGTGATTTCTACATTGTTCACCAGTGCAAGGGATACCAGTAGCACTGGTCAAAGCCTGGAAAAGACTATTCTATGTTTCTGACTTGTAATCTGAGCAACACTAGCCCATCTACAATAGCCTGAGTCCATGTTCATTCACTAGGAGTCCAACAAATACTGCAGACTCCTGGACACCCCATCTTTGAGCAAGGAATCTCAAACATTCTCCACAAATGCCTGCCATGCCTACCACAAATCAAAACCAATGTAGAATGATGTTTTCCCATCAACTGCAGGTCTCTCACTTAATGAGAGTGCACACTTTTTTTCATTTTGCAACATTTCAAACTGCTGTGCATTGCTTACCATTGCACAGAGTGGTGCACACTGCTGGGCAACATGTTTAGTAAATTGAATGCATCTGGTTTCTATTTGTAGTTTTCTGAGTCCTGTTTGCTACCTGGGTGATCCATTCATCCAGTTTGTGCACTGCCACATTTCATACAAACCAGGTGAGCACAGCCAAATCTGTTTGTGCTAAGCAGTGAATCGTGCAGACACTAGCCCCCCCCAAAAAAATAAAATAAAATAAAAAAGGGAAAAATACTTAAAATGAGGAAAATCAATCTATGACATACACAGTAGAAAATGTTAGCACACATGAGATTTGTCTACACAGGTCTGGATTTCAACTCTCATTCCAATGCATTTTCAAAAAATATGATGTGTGCCTTATCCCTCTTTGCCACACAAACAGCTTTTGAGCGAAGAACTGAAGTCATTTTTCACACAACCAACTGCATCAGAATGTACACTGCTATCAAACCATCAACTGTGATTTGTACATTTGATTTTCTTTATTATATATGGATGTAGTGCACTTAGTGATCACACAACCTGTTATGATTATTACTTGTAAATATGCAGCTCTGTCTTACCTTTCTGTGTTTCTTGGTCATTCATCAGTTATCTGACCAGTACTCAGAGATATGCAGTATGCAAGTCAGTCTATATCATTGACCTTAAAATGTGTGAGGATATTAATTGGGAATAATATGATATGCAGTTGCCAACAACTGAAGGGCAGATTGCATGGCACAAACAAGTATAGGCTGCTCTTTTGGGGGGGCAAAGGTGAGTTCCTGTTATGGTACAAACAAGCACAGAGTGCTCCTTTGGGGTGAGCAAAGGTGAGCTTCTGCTGCTGCTATGATACAAACAAGCATATGTTGCTGTTGTTACTATCCTTGTTTTGCATTCTGCCTGTTTGATCTTGTGAGGATTATGAAATCAAAAATCGCAATGTGTCTCATTACTTTCTAACTTTCCTCCAACAATTTTCCATTACAAATGTATGTTGCTAAATTGAGAGCATGCAGTAATCATCAGTACTTTGGGGAGGTATGACTGTGTGAATCTTTGATTCCTGAGGCCTACTACTTGCTAATGTACACATATAAGTCAAATGTCTTTGCTGTCACATGTTAAGGGAATTTCTGTATAAATCTCCCACCTCTGACTAACTTACTGTACCAAGTGATGAAATACAAGGATATGCCATGATATTATTAAACAAGACACTCTACTTTCAGGATTTACCTCATAAATGCAGCAGTTGCCACAATGTTAGTTCAGAGCTGACTCTGTCTGATGCAAGCAGTACACAGCCAATTCATGGGAAGGTAAAGGTTGTGTGAGTTGCCTGGCATTACTGCTACTATATGTATGTGAGTAGGTGGAATGGTTTAGGCCCCTAGTTGGTGAGTAAATGAGTGTGCTATGCATTGTCTCTTAGCCAATGCTAGGGCATACTGAGCATGCCTACATCTGCCTAAACCCACAGCAGCTGGTGGTTCCCCCTCTGACATGAACACAAGCAATATCAACAAATAAGAATGTTAAATGAAGAACACTAAGGAAAATGAAACAAAAATGCTGTGCTGTCATACAACCCTATGATTGGAATATCATGGCATACATGTGATGTGCACCATACATTTAGACCTGAAAATCCTGTAAGAGACATGTCAGAAAGGAATTATACACATTGCAGTGTCTTACTTCACAACCCTCACAAGTGCATCCACTATAACATTGTGACATTTTGACACTATCAGCTGTGAAAGTGTCCAAGGCCAATATAAGATAAATGTACAATGAGCAGTTAACACCACAAATACAGATATACTAAGCAGTAAGTTAGCTATGTACCCTGAGCATCAGATAGAAAGCCTTTGTCTTCCTGAATCCAAAATATAGAAAACAGAGATATGTCTCAGGTATCATCACTTGCACAGGGTGTTGTTTGGTGGTAATTACAGAGAGAAGTTACAAAGTAATGATACACATTGTAGTTTCTGACTTAACAACCCTTAAAACAGCATTCACTATAAAGTTGTAACGTGGATGCTATCAACTCTCTAAATTTCCAAAGGTAATATAAGTCAGAGATAATAAAGCGTCATATACACAGTTCCATAGTATGGCAAGGAACAGATCTGTACAATGGTTAACTAAGTGTAGACGCATGTGAGATATGCCTGTTTGCACGTAGGTAAGCAGTGTGCAAATGTGAACTGCATTGTTAACATCTGACAGTTAGTAGTATCTATAGTAGAACCCAGTACCAGCTGTACTCCAGGCCAGGTTTTCACAATGGGCAAGAGCAATAATTAAATGTATTTGATTTCTATTTCTGAATGTCTGCTTCCTAGGTTGTCCGTTTTTTTCCTGTGTCCCCAGTGCTGAGCTTCGTGCAATCCACATAAGCAGAGCCAAACCTGAATGTATTTGTGTTTGCACTATGTGCGCATAAACAATGGAATTAAAAACAAGAAAAGTAGGGGGAAAAAAAGAGACATACATGAAATAAGCAAGAGCACTGTATGACATACACACAAAAAATGATAGCACACATGAGATATTTCGACACAGTTCAGGATTTGAACTCTCAACACCAATGCAGCTTCAGAAAATATGGTGGATGCCTTATTCCTCTTTGCCACATAAACAGCTTTGCAGCAAAGAACTGAAGTCATTCTTCACATAACCAACTGCATTAGAATGTACACTGCTGTCAAACCATCAGTTGTAATTTGTACATTTAATTCTCTTTATTATATTTGGACGCAGTGCTCTTAGTGATCACACAACCTGTTATGATTATGCTTGCAAATATACAGCTGTGTCTTACATGTCTGTGTTTCTTGGTACTTCATCAGTTATCTGACCAGTAGTGTAAGACATGCAGTGTATAAGCCATTCCATATCATTGGCCTGTGTGAGGATATTAACTGGTAGTTATATGATATGCAGTTGCCAACCACTGAAGGCCAGGTTGGATGGCAAAAACAGCCATATACTGTTCTTTTGGGGGGAGCATAGCTGAGTTACAGTTATGGCATGAACAAGGATACACTACATGTATTAAACACACCTGCTGCTTGCTGATTAGTGTGCTATGTGTACCTCCATGTACCTTCATGCAAATAAGGTAAGCACAGGCAAAACTGGCATTACTTTCCTATGTTCTCGTGATATCATGCAAACATGGACCACAAAAAGTGAAGGAAAAGTTGCATACCCTGTATCAAATTCAGGACCATCTATACTCTAGCCTTACATGTGTAGCCACAGGAATAGTTACATGACAAATACAGTAATACCTGCCATTCATTCCTCCATTTCCTGTGGGTGCACTAAGAGCAGCATCATGCAAACAATGACAAAAACAATCACTTAAAGCAGACAGAGACAACACAGCTTAAAACAAAATTCAGAGGATGATACATAAATGGTGAATAGTGCACTGCTTACATGCACATTCACCCTTCAAAGATTTCTGTAAATGTAACCTGACACACTCCCCTGATGTCATCATTCTTTGTTGACATCCATTGAAAACAACACTGTGGAAGTGCCTACACAATGTGAACATCCCTACATGGTTACTATTTTTTGCAATTCAACAATTCTAATGAGTCTTGATCTCATCTGCATCTTCTCCATGCTGACAGCCCTGAATCTACACAGTTAGTAACTAGGTAGGCAGGGAGACTGCAGGGGAGTCCAATATTGTAAACACAAGGTAGGGTATTACTTTGCTATATATCTGCATAGAGGAATACAGTTTTTGATAATACTTGACTGTATTCCATCAGCTACATACTGCATATGCTTATATGACATTATGAATAGTCTGTTTCATGGGGTTTACACTTTTAGCTGTCTACATTAGTTACAAGTATATTCTTCATTTGAGGGTGGGGGAGCAAAGCTGCATTTATGTCATGGCACTTAAAAAGAAATTGTTGCTATTGTTAATCTAATTTCCAAGCAACCACCATGTCTAATATCAAAATGTGTATGGGTTGCATCTTACTGTCAGTTCTATAGAAATCTAGGGACTTTTACTAGCTCTTGTTTCCATGTAGATTCCTTTCCATGGCTGTATTTGGAAAATTTTCAAATACATGGGCAACACGAGCACATAATATACAGGGTTACTTTACAGCTTGTTGAATTACTCCACCATGTTGATTTCCTTCAACAACATACAATTCATCTACTTATACTGTAATTAGCATTCCACAGAAGTTACCATGTTTGCATGTGAGTGTGTGCCGCTACATGGACTTTACTGAATCTAAAAATATTCACAGCCATGTGCGCATTGTGCAGTGACACACACATAGTGAAAAATGACTGTGTAAGCTTTACTGAATCCCCCTGCTGGTATTTATGCAATACATGTTTTTAAATATGTGGCATTGCTCCTTGATGAAGTTTAAGGACAGGGGTGGCAGTCATTCTGAGGAATGATGGAGTTATTTGCATCCTGGTGTGAATAACACTTTGCTGTATTTTGTCTACCAGTCAAGCAAATCTAGATTGATGTTTTATAGCATTCTTTTTGGCACTAAGGAGTGTTAAGAAATATGATCTTCGTGATTGTGGCTGTTACCGTTAGGTCATAGAGAAGTACACTGATTTAATTTATCAGCCATCTTACAGGGTATGAATATACTCTGCTTACATTATAAGGATCACAGAGGTCACATTTTTTTCCAGGAATAGTAGTCATTATTTTTTATTGTTGAAAGAATCCTGTTTGAGATTATTATTCACCTTTTCTGTTATTTATATCTTTACAGTTATATACAGAAATGCTCTTTATTTTTTCATATATTTTCTATTAGGGCTGAATAATTATTGCAAAATTATCATTGTTCTTTTCAGGATAAGAACTGAGAAAATGAACATCAGTCTTTCCTTTCCCATTACCAAAATCCAGTGAAATACTAGACAAACCAAAATACTATAACCAATCTTCTATAACTATCCAACTGAATTCCACTTTATTACACTAATAAAATAAATCTCCTACACCTCTCCAGAATGATTACTTTTTAAATACACTCCT
>NC_056751.1:555659439-555716939 GCF_019279795.1 Protopterus annectens | reverse complement strand
TGTGTGTGTGTGCGTGTGTGTGTGTGTGTGTGTGTGTGTGTGTGTGTGTATATATAGGCGGCGCAGTGGTGCAGCGGTTAATGTTGTTACCTCACAGCAAGAGGTCCTCCGGTTCAATATATATATATATATATATATATATATATATGTAAATATAAAACAGACTCAATCCCTCATTACACTCTGGATGCCTTCCAGATACCTCAGTGATCATTACCCAACCTATTTACTCAGATATCGCATAAATCCAGTGAAACTCAATACTTATCACCAAATTTAGGATAGAATACATTTTTCCTCCAGAGAATTCAAAAAAGTACATAAAAACTGGGGTCATTATATAGACAAAAAAAATTCCTCAAAACTAACACTAAAGTCACCATTGCCAGAACTCACCTCACCTCTACCCTTCTCTATGCATCACCCATACTCACTAAACTTAAGAAATCAGACAAGCAAACTCGACACTTGCTACAATAAAACTACAAAGTTTGCCACAGAATCGACATACAGAACACATCATTGCCAAGCACTAAAATAAATTTCTTGGCTAGAACTGCCCAATCTCCTAGCCTATAACCAACTGACTATGGCCAATCAATTGCTCTATGAACCAAACAAAACTCCTGCCATTTTAAACCTTCTCCAACCTTACTCTACCAACTGTGTCTTGTGTTCCACTACCAAATCTATATTAAAGATTTTAAAAGCTAACAACAATGCCGGAGAATGTCTTTACCCAAATGCACAGCAAAACTTTGAAATTCTCTCCCCTTAACATAAAAACTATCACCAACTCAAAAAAATTCAAAGAAACCCTTAAAACACACTTAATAAAAGCTTAGATATGTTCTTCCACTAACCCAGGTTAAAAAACATCTGTAATTGATACTTCTCGCTAAGAACTTTATTATATCACTACTGTATAGTCTATTATCTATATATTTATACTTAGGTGATGAATTAACGAAATCTGGCTATAATTACCTGAAATATAATGCAATGTACACCTTTGATAAGTGTAAAAAATTTGTACTGACATGATTAATATGTTATACTGCCTGTTTTATATCTCTATCACCAAACAATCAAGTTATTATGTATATCTTTGTATATGTGTACCTACTTTATTTGTTCTATGTATTAATGTGAAGCTTTTCTCCCTGGACCTCCGCTGAAAAAGGACTACTTGTCCAGTCAGACCTTCCCAGTAAACAAATGTAAAATAAAATAAATAATATATATATATACATATATATATATATATATATATATATATATATATATATATATATATATATATATATATATATTATATATGCACACACACACACACACATCTACATATATATATATATATATATATATATATATATATATATATATATATATCTATACATATAAAACTAATAAAATTCTTTTACTGGTGAAAAAAAAATATGGAATAAAACATTGGGTCCAAACTGTTGTTAAGCACTTTCATGCCTTTACTGATATAAGGCACTTCTTCAGAACTAAATACAAATGTACAGAATCAAAGATAAATACTGTGCACGAAGTAGGAGAAACAACAGTTCCATAGAAACTAATGGTAACTATCAAAGCTAGAAATAAACCAATCATTAAACAGAATATGTACAGCTGTTGTTACAGTAACTAATGATGCTACTTTGTGGGAGTGGTGTGGTGGTTAAGCTAACCACTGCAGAGCAAGCACATTTTAAATTCAAGTTATCATTAAGACCAGGAGTGGTTTCAGCATTCAATAACAGTCGCCAACGTAACTCTTTGAGTTCCAGCAAGGTTTCACAGTGACCAAAACATTGCTCAACCTGTTCCAAAATAAAAAAAATTGAAACCAGTGAAGTTTGAACAGACAGTATTGTGTCTGCCTAATGCATTACTATGGTCACCTTTTCTAATAGCTGCCAGATGCTCCTTAACACGATCTAAAAGCTTCCTGATAGTCTTTCCCACATAAAAAGACTGACATGAGTTTCAAATACCAGCGTAAACAATAAACACTGAGTGGCAATCATAATGCTTGTAGAATGTAACAGTTCAAATTACAGTGCTGAAAACTGAAAAAAGGTGCCAGTGTAAATATGTGGGCAAACAACACATCTAGAACAAGAAAACATGTCATTAGAGACTGTAGATAAAGTAGGATTATCACAAAAATGTGCTGTGTCTTTGTCAAATTACATTTTTAGTGGTTTTGTCCTTTTGTAAGAAAAACAAGGACCTAACACTTTGCTTAACTCATTGTTAGCCCTAATAATAATCCAGTTTTTTATGTATAATATTATTGATGGAATATATGTCCCTGCAAATAGGTAGGGGAAAGCTACATTGTCTATCTATGTTGGCTTCATTATTAATGTAAGATTTGGGAACAAAATAAAATTTTAGAATTGGTTTGTGCTTGCTGTGTCTTTGAGAAGCTACCTCAGCAAAAACATCAAAAATCAATTGCTCTGGGTAGTGACTTGTTGCATGGTGGTGCTGCAGTAGCGTTGTCGCCTCACAGTTAGACGTTGCCCATTCGATTCTCAGTTACAGCGTCTTCTGTGTAGCGACATGTGTGAATGGGCATTCCTTCATTGAAGGTTGTGCGTTAGGCCCGGCAAGCCAGTACGTAAAAGTCTACTGCCAATCATTAGCGGACCGGAATTCCGCTGTGGCGACCCCTAACCGGGAAAAGCCGAAAGACACAAACAAACATGTGAAAGAAAACTACTTTCAAGCTGAAAAGTGCTATCCTCAGAGATGACACATGACAATCTGATGAAGTGACCCCTAAGTACATTCCTTTTCATAAAAAAGGGGTGTTGGCTGCGGAAATCTAAGAAATCATTTCTATATGTTTCCTTACGATAAACATTGGAAACTAGCTGTCCAGTGTTGCTGTTGATTGATAAAGTAATGTCAAGAAAGTTAATTTGTGTCCCACAACTAGAAATGATAAAGTCCAAAAAGGGAATGCTGTCTGAAAGAGATTGAATAAACTTGTCAAGGTCATTACTGTGCCCCTCCCACACAAAAAAAATATCATTAATGTATCGTTTATAGAGGTGAGCCTTATTAAACTGTGGCAAGTGCATTTAAGTCTCTAGCTCCCAAGTGCTGTGCATCAAATTTGCAAAAGCTGGGGCCATCTTGGCCCCCATTGCTACTCCTTTAACCTGCTGATAAATTCTGCCATTAAAATGGAAAAAAAAATGTTTGTAAAAACAGCAGTGGTTTAGGATACAAGTGTTTCAATTCTGTTCATGTTAAAACCAGCATATTTACTGAGAAACAATTCAATGGCTTGCAAACCTTCATGGTGTGGAATATTAGTGTATAAGGCAACTACTTCCAGTGTGACTAAAATGCAGTTGTTAAAGTCAAGTGAAGCATTATGCAGTAAATTAAGGAAATCCCATGAATCTTTGATATAAAATTCTGTGGACTGCACAAAGGGATTAAATACACTATCCAAGTATCCAAAATAGTTTGTGTTTTAGTATGTTTGTTGGAAATTATCAATCTGAATGGGGGTCTTTGGGATTTTTGTGAACTTCCATCAATAGTAAACCATTCTGACACAGGTTGTCCCTTCTTACCTTCACAAGAAATGAACTGATACAAAAATCTGAGAGATTTAATTGAGTCAAGATAGTTCCTGAGTCACTTGTGGTAATCCATGGTATGGAGTATCCTTTCTCCCTCATTTTTATGTACAGGAAAGAAAACAGGAAGATAGATAATTTAGCTTAAAGTAAACTTGGATAGCACTTTAGACATAAAAGGATTAGTTCTTAAAGAAACCCCGTCCCTGTGGAAATGAGATAGGGTTATCTCACCATAAGAGCTTGCTGCCTGGATACCCTCCTTGCAGTGATCAGCACAATCACTAAAGAGGAACTAGTGGCTTTCTTGGAGGCCTCTTATGCAAAACCCTTTTCAAAAACATTTTGACATGAGACTACATTAAAAGATAAGGATCCATGGTCAGATGCCGAAATGGCCAATAAATGAACCTTGATAAAAGAGTAAGAAACGCCATTGGATAGTAACTCCTACAAATATTGTAAAACCAGAGAACAACTAACCTCGAATGGGTTCTGGTTATGTTGTTGACACCAACTAGAAAACGTGCTCCATTTGCTAATATATGATTTTCTAGTAGCAGGTTATCTTGCCTCCTTTAGTACCTACTATACATTCTCAGTAAACAGGTGCTTTAAAGGAATTAAGACTCTATCATCCAGGAAGTCATTTGAAGTTGATTGATGTTGGGGTGTATCAAACACCCCTGTTCTTGTGTGAGTAGATCCAGTCTGTGAAGAAGCTTGAGGTAATTGCCCCTGGCCATTTCCAAACGAAGGGAGAACCATGGTTGCCTGGGCCAGAAGGAAGTTACCACTATGATCTTGGGGATTCCTTCTCAATCTTCAGAAATACCCTGGATATTAGCGGAAAGGGTGGAAAAGCATACAGGATCATTCTTGTCCAAGGAAAAGAAAAGATATTGGTCTTTCAGGCCTTCTTACATGGAGTCCTGGAGCAGAATCTTGTCAGCTGATTGTTCATTGATGAGGTAAATAGGTTTACTTGAGGACTTACCCACAGATAGATGAAATCTTAGAAGATCCCCAATCTAGTTTCCATTAATGAGGGTCTGTCCTTGTCATGCTCAGCGCTTGTCAGACACAAAGTTTTAATCTGACAGAATGCAGGATGCCTGTAAAGTGTGATTGTTCTATGAAGCTATATCCCAAGATAACATGGCTAGTCTGAAAAAAGGGATACAACCTGATGCACCCGTGCTTGTTGATATACCACATGACTGTGGTATTGTCTGTAGCAACTTGAAGGGGTCCAAGGAACCAAAGATGATTGGGTCTATGTTAAATATTCGAACATCCAAAATGTCGAACGTTACATGATTGAGATCAAATGTTCAACATTTGGATGTTCAAATATCAAAGAAAAAAAAAGAAAAAAAGAAAAACACACCTTAACAGTGTGAGTGGGGGGGGGGGCAAGCCCCCCTCACACCCACTACTTAAATATACCAACTCCGAGACCGCACTTCAGTGCAGAAAAGGGAAATTCTCCCTATTTGCACCATACAGTGCCGCTGAAAGTCAATCTTCAAACACTTGAAATTTCGAACGTTTGGTCTCGATCATATAACATTTGAAATTTTAAGCGTTCGAAGAAATGACATACACCCAGATGATTCAGGGAGTTGAGTGCCTTGATCAGGCAAGCATCTCTTTAATATTTATGTGCTTGCATCTGTGCTTGGTGTCCCACCCACCTTGCATTTTTATCCCTCCTGAAACTGCTCCCCAAGCAAAGTCCAAGGTGTCCATGATGACGGACTGCTTTGGAACAGGAAGGGAGAGTAGGAGACCTGGATTTAAGGAAATCTGTTTTCTACAGCAAATGATTTCTCTTCTCACAAACTCTAGCACTGGGATTTAAAAAGAGAAAGGATGTTGATGCTGGGACCAAAGAGACCTCAGATACCACTGTATCCTTCTCGTGAGAAGTCTTGCCAGGGGTATCATGAGAATCACAGAAGCCATGAGACCTGAAATCCTGAGGTATTACCTGGCCGTGACTGAAGTCTGAGTGGAAGACCTTAGAAACAGAGCTAGATATTGATCTATTTTTTCTTGTGGAAAAAAAAGCTTTTTGAACTGAGGTGTCTAGCCAACATCCCAGGAACAAAAGCCTGTGTGAAGGAGCCAAGAAAGACTTTTGAATGTTCTCTCATTAACACAGCTTGTGTAAAAGATCTCTCACCCAAGAGATAAATTCCTGACACTTTAAAAAGATTCTGAAAAGATAAGCAAGTCATGTAAATAAGGAAAATGTGGATACCCTGCAGCCTGCAATGAGCTATAACTGGAGATAGAAACTATGTGAGCACTCTTGGCGCAGTGGGTAGTCCAAAGGGTAAGGCAGTGAACTGATAATGTGATCCAGATCACAAAACATTAAGAAATGTCTTACGTCTGGATGAATAGGGAAGTAATGATAAACATCTTTTAAGTCTACTGTTACCAATACACCTGAAAGAGGAAGGAGAGGTAACAGGCTGTGAAGTGACATAATTTTGAATTTGGGCACTATCACAAACAGGTTTAGGAAAGAAAGATCCATAACTGGTGTCCAAGCATTTTCTTTCTTTCTTTCTTTAGCACTAAGAACCTCCTTGAATAAAGAATCTTCCCCACCAGGGAAGGAGGAACTGGTTCTATAACTGCTTGGGACAGCACATGATGAGAGATCAGTGGGAAAAAAAAGCATCTGAGCTGGAGGATAAGGAATTAAAACCTAGAAAGGTGGAGTTTCCTCCTACTGCCATCTGTATCCTTGATGAATGGCCTTCAGAACCCATTTGTCTAAAACTATCATTGCCAATGAGAATGGGGGTTTGGACTTTCATGGAAGAAGAAAATGGGCCAGAGTACAAGGGGTGACAAGGTCTCTTAAACAGCCATTCGTACTTGTACAGCTCTTGTTTTTGAGTAGTTCCAGAGTTCTTTTTGGAATCCACTTGCCATTTCCTCTTAAAGGTTCCTTAATCTGTATTTTGTTGATACTGTTTATTTAGGGGGGGGGGGGTTGCCAAAACTGGGGGAAAAGTTAGATAACCCCTTAGAAAATTTGGAAAAGTAGGGCTAAAATAGTCTCAGAGATCCCCTGAATCAGCTTCCCTCTCTCACCACACTTTTTGATTACCTCTGCAGCAGAGGGACCAAAAACTATACCTCTATCCAAAGGAGAATTTAAAGTCTCAATTTTGGCATCATCTGGGGTGGTCTAACAACCAGCCATGCAAAACCTCATCAAAACAGTACTAGTGTCAATAGCCCAGGCAGAGGTATCAACAGAGTTATACACACACTGTAAACACTGACTAGTGACCTGTACAACAGAGAAAATAAAATTACTTAAAGCAGATTTTTCCTCACAAGAAGAAACTACAGATAAAACATTCCTCATACTTTCAAAATTAGTCAGGACAAACTTTAACATATGAGCCTGACAATTCAAAATTCTGAAAATGAAAGTTGCAGAAGCATATACTTTTTCCCCATACAATAATCTTATCATCATTATCAGAAAGAGAAGGATTGGAATTAACTAACTGTTTAGCAACGGTGGGACTAATTAAAGTTATAGCTGCTGGGTCAGGTTTGGGAAGAGTGTATAAAAACTTAAAAGACTGAAAAACTTTAAGCAGGTGGGAGGGTGGCCTAATGGTTAAGGTGTTTGCCTTACAAACACAAGGTACAAGGTTTGAGTCTCATAAAGGATAATTGGCTAGGCTTAAAATAACTTGCAAGGGCAGTTAGCCTAGTACTAATCTATGAATCATCCTATCTGTCTTTTTAGAGGCAGCTGGCTGAGTATCAGTAAAATTGCAGGCAGTAAAAACACATCCTATAAAGCAAGCAGAACCAGAGGAATGAGTGAAGATTCTGAAAATTCCTGCTGTAGCAACTCATAGTATTTCCTGAGTGACTGAGAAATGTCAGTGTTTTCCCACTAAAACACTGGCACATTATAGTAATAGTTTCAAAGAGAAACTCCCACAGGGAGAATCAGAAACTAGCTGTCCTCTGAATCCGAATCAAAAATCTAAGGATAAAACCCTGTACCTGTCCCTTCCTCTTCCTGTCCAGATTCAGAACTTTGAATCTCTTCAAGAAAGGAGATATCATTCTTTCTTTTACCAGAAACTACTTTACAAGAAGAATCAATAGCCTATATTAAACCCAATAAACTACTTCTGTCTAAGGAAATTTGAGAAGTAGATACATACTTAGTTTTCTGTTTCTTTTTGACAGAAATAAATGGTGTCAAAAGTGTTATTAATGGCAGCAGCAGCTTTCCCACAGATGGACGCAGCATCCTGACACAACAGGTCAGTCTTCACTGTTCCCTCTCCCAGAACCAATAAGAGTGGCTTTCCCTTGCCAACTGAGGGGACCCAAACAGCCACAGAGGATGTGGCTAATCCTCAGTCGCATAGTGACTGTAGGTGCTACTACACCAGAGGGACCCAGGGTAAAAGATAAGTGGTCTGAGTTAAAACAAATGGCCACAGCACAGTCAGCCACCTGTGGCTCAGGCAAATTGCTAGTCTGCTGTGTGAGAAAGGCTGTTTGCATAACTTTTTCTTTTGTGACCGGAAGAAGGGCCACCATGGGACCAATAATTGTTCCATGGTTAGCAGAAAATGATTCCTCCTTCCCACAGAAGACAAGCAATAAATGTCAGTAAAACGTAAAACTCTAAAACTCCTGTTTTCACAGAACAACAAAAAAGTTCTTTAAATTGCTTTGCCAGCCCCCAAAAATAAAATAAACACAATTTCTCCACAGAAAACATGTTGTTCAATTACTGTAAACAACTTTTAAACTGACAGGAAAAAGTGCGCTCCCATTTAAATCTACAATACAGTTCCATGACAGTCTATTAAAACACAAAACTCCTAGATATAAATTACATTTCCTGAAGAGAAAATGATAAAACACAAGCAATAATTTTAAATTAGAAGGTTTTCCCCAGAGGGAACTTATCTGCCCAACAAAGGAACAAGCATACAGTCAATCTTCAAAAGCCTCTTCAGCAGCTGTAAAGCTCTGAAGGGCTTGTAACCCAGACTTGTCTTTTAGTCAGATCAGCTCAAGTTGCCTGACAGTTTGGGTATGTGGAAGGTGCCCTGAAGCCTGGGAAGCTGGCTGGCTGTTATATCCTTGGCAGGATATAACCCATATAGCTAAGGCTATTGCAGCAGTGATCAATATGATGAACATCTCTGCTTTCAGGCACACAAGCAAGAAACACAAGCTTTATTTTTTATGATTCCATTGCAAAAGAAGATATCTCAACAGTGAAAACAGAAGCAGAAAGTTATATTTCCAAAATCATATCAGTTGTTGCAATGACCTGCAGTATGTTTGACATTGTCACAGACACAACTTCTTCTGAGACAACAGGTGGATTTTCCAAGTGTCCAGACCAAGTATTTGTATCAGTATATATACCACCCCAGTTCTCTCTCTCTCTCTCTGTTAAGTTATTAGTAGATTCAGTGGGATCTATACAGTCAACATATTCTCAACAGTCAATATAAAGAAATAAAATCTCATTGATGACACCAGATAACTCTGTGATGGTACATAAAGAAGAATTTTCTTCACTTTTCATGTAAGGTACAAATAACACAAGTACATGTCTTTAAAGGTGTCCAGTGTACAATGAATCTGAAACAATTTAACTATTGTCATACACTCTTCAACCATATACTAAGTTGTACTGAATACAAGTCAAGTGATACATTATGCTCTAACAAAGCTCATTACATTAGCTTCTGGCATGCACAAAGTCACACATACTGGTTATATCAAGCAGTAAAAATAAATGATTCAAATAAAAAAATTGGCATGTATTTGTTCATTGCACTGCTCTGATGGAAAGCAATGCACATGATTTATTTGGAAGAATCAGAAAAATGTGATTCTCAGATTTTAGAAGTAGCATTTAAATCATTATGTAAGATTGTATCAACACCCGAAACTGCCTGGATAGCCATTACCTCTAAACTGTGATCCAAGACGAGGGATCTTAATGGAGTTCAAATGAATAATTAATTAAGTAGATTGGTGTGCTGGACTGAGCCACAAGGTGAAGGTACAGCCTCCTCTGTCTGTGAGAACCATTGTGCTCAGCAACCTAACATTGTTGTGGTGTATGGCTACAGCAAAGGGAACAAAGGCTACCTTGTCTTGCCACACAATTAGGTAAAGAAATTAAATACTCCAAACTATCATCTGATGTTAGCTGCAGGTGCCCAAGAGAGATGCAGAAACATATGTGAAGTTTTTTCTGTGCTTATGGTACACAAATGTTCTCTGATAAGACAGAAGTTTCTATCTGTAGTGCTACGTCATGGGGGACTCTAAGTTATTGTCAATTCATTTCTGGATTATGTGTTGTGTGCTATCTATCATTACAGCTATTTGTTCCTCAAAGAAGGGACAATTCCATGAAATTCAACAACCTTCCCCAAGGTTGCGTGACCTTTGAAAAGGTCATAATAAGCAAGGAGGTAATCGGGTTGCATGAAGTATAATGGTTTGCTCCCTACTTCACTTAGGGTTTCACATGTTTATATTTTATATTGCATTTATTGATTTATTTCTTTATTTTACCTTTTTGCAGAAATGGTCTTTTTATGAAAAATGACTTGTTGAATGGTACTAGAGCTTTGCTTTACCAATGAAGAATTATTAAGTGCAAACAGATTGCACTGAAATGTAAGTCACTGAAATTTAGTGCTAGTTGTTTTTGGCCTACTTTAGTTGTGCTTAGTCTCAGGTATCCTTTGCAGCTATGCTCATTTTTTTATCAATGCCCTCCATGACCTTTTATAGATACATCTGCTGTAGTCTTCTTTTTCTCCTTTTTTTAATTTTTGTTACTTCTGATAAACTAAATTGACATGCTATGCTGCAAAGACATATGCAAAGTTTCTAATGGTAGGGACATGCTTTACGATAAATCCTTCTTCTTCTTCTTCTTTCGGCTTTTCCTGGTTAGGGGTCGCCACAGCGGATCACCTGTCCACTCATGATAAATCCTCTTGAAAGATAAACTAAATTATTTCAGTACAGGTTATAATAATATGTTGACATTTACTATAAAGTACATCAGTTCCTGTTTAATTAAAAGAGAAAACAGTAGCTGAATGTATTTCCATAGAAAAAATGTATCTCTCAGTCTACTATGGATTCAGTTTATAATATGAAAATAGATTATTTTTGAAAAAGATTGTTTGTGAAGCAGATAAGTCTTAAGTGCGCATTGATAAGAAGCCCTTAGTGGGTAAGAAAAGAAAAGGAAGGTAAATCATCTGGATGATATGCTGACATCCATGTCAGATGGTAAAATGTGAAGAATAATTTGATGTAGGACAGCTAGATTGCATCCTTCAGTTTGCCCCTCAAACTGGCATTTGCAAATTGTCTCCATAAAATGTATAAAATTCCTCACATCAGTGTAAATACTGATAACACAGTAACACTACTGTCCTAACCTATGCTGTGCTGACCTAACCATGTTATCTGACTTTATCCACAATAGTGTCAAACACACTCTCTTTATCTGTTATCTGGTTGAAAGGATCAGTCTTATCAATGCCAACTGAAGAAATTCCAGAGTTTCTCATCTGTATATCGAAAAATGCATTTTGGGGTGCCAGCTGCAATGGCATTGAGGGATAAAGCCCTATCTACTACTCAGGTGATTAGTGGTGATGGTGCCTGCTAATACTGGTGGGGGGATGATGGGTATGAATATCATTGGGGGGTGGAAAACGTTCATCCAATGTCACAGTTCCTCAAAGGAAGGGAGGTGACATTTGGGGTGGTCCTGGGGGTGCGCATTTATCTCACCACACTGTGAACATGGTAGCCTTCTTCAGCAGGTAAAAGGAATTAATTACACACATGCATGAGGAAATGTAGTGCCCTCACAGTGATGTGGGTCACATATCGCCATCAACAGAGGAGAAGGTAGGGCCTTAAAAGGAAAAAAAAACATTAGTTAGTGTGATATCAGCAAAGGCACAAACAACCCTCATGGGTATCTGGATGATGAAGTATCCACAGTTGGGGAAGTTTAATAGCTTGCAGGCATGGGGCAAAAAGCAAAATCCGGGGTTCACCTTATTTTTACTATATCCTTATATCTAACACTATTTGCATGTGATTATAAACCATGTGATATGAGTTCAAGTAATAATTCGGGCATAAGTTAGAGCTGGTATGGGGAAAGAGTAATTACATTACTTAGTCTGCTCACTTCAGTGTTGGTAGGGGTGGTAAATATCTAGAAATAATGTCTGATGCTGAATTTTTGGTGAAGTCTGGGGATTGTACAAGTGGATAATGCTTGTCATTTGTAATGTATAATTCCCACCTGAACTGTCAGAGTCAGCCTCAAACTCTCAGCTCCTTAAGCGGATGAAGTATTGTGTTTTTTTTTTGTACTGACATCACTTACTACTGGTAAGATTTATTTTACTTTCTCCTCTGCTATGTATTCTCTTTACATGAATCTGAATAAACCTTTGTGTGACATGAAATCCTTCACATCACGTGCAGGCGCTGAAGCCCATTCTCCTTTAACTCACTGCTTCACACAGTGGCGGATCCAGGAATTTGCAGAAGGAGATGTGCAGTCTTGAAAGCAGATGACTGAAACAGAGGGTGAGATGTAAGGGCGTACTACTGATTGGATACAGACATACTTCTTTCACTTCACTCGCCTATTGAACACACACACACCTCTCTCACTTCATTCACCTACTGAACACACACACAGACACACACAGACACACACACAGACACGCACACACACACACACACACCTCTCTCATCTTATTCACCTACTGAATGGACATACATACACACACATTACACTTCTCAACCTCTTTGCTCAAGAAATCTGGACAAAGCCTGACATAATGGTGTAACAAAGGCCCAAAAATAGGGGCACATTTTAAATATTGCTCTTATAAACTTAGAAAGTTGATAGAATAACAGGATTTGTGTTAGCATGCATTTTCTGAAGGATGCAAGTCTAAAACTCAAATGCATGTCATTATTTTGTGGCTTTGATCCTTAAATCCTTAGTGGTTTCTCCAAAAAACACACAATTTTTATGAGGAAGACACCAAAAATATGAGACAAAAAATCTGGACTGTGCAAAAATCTGCACAGTTGAGAGGTATGACACATACCCCTCTCATCTCAGTCATCTGCTGAACAGACGGACATACAAACACACACATAGACCTCTCTCATCTCAGTCATCTACTGAATGGACACACACACACACACATACTTCTCTCATCTCGGTCACCTGCTGAATACGCACACACACACAAACACACATACCTCCCTCATCTTAGTCATCTGCTAAACGGACACACATACACTTCTCTCATCTACAGATTGTACAGACACACACACACACACACACACACACACACACACACACACACACACACACACACACACACACACACACAGCACACACACACTTCTCTCAACTCCAGAACAAACACACACATATATAGGTTCATAGGTTGGTACTAGGCTATCGGCCCTAGGGCTTATACAAGCCTAGCCATAACAATTCCCTGGCTATTTCTTCCCACACTATTTACTTCCCTGGACCCCTGTCTAGCAGGATGACTGACGTGATCCCCAAGGTGAATTTCCTTTCTCCCATCCAATCGTCAAGGTTCCTTTTGAAGAGAGCCAAAGAGGTGCTCCGCTTGACATGTATAGGCAGTCTATTCCAGAGTCTGGGGAGTCTCTGGGTCAGGAATCTATCCCTCCAGCATGTTTTGTTTATTGTGATGACAAGGTTTAGATCCCTGGAGAGTGCGGCTCTGAGGGATTGGGATTTCTTTAAGTGTAGCATGTCCAACAGCTCTGTGTTTGACATGGCCTTGTATGTTAAGCAGAGATCGCCTCTGAGTAGACAATATGCGACAGAGTATAGCTGGAGTTTTTTAAGGTGGTCAGCATAGGGCATCTGCTTTAGGCCTGTAATTCTTTTAGTGAGGTACTTCTGTGGCCTTTCCAGTTGTTGCAGATGTCTTGAGAGGTACATACCAAATGGGGCATTGTATTCTGTAATGGGTCTAATGAGGGATGAGTACAGTGGGACAATGGCCTCCTTTTTTCTGGATGAAAAGCCTTTAGTGATGAGGTGTGCCATATAGAAGGATTTGCTGACTGTTGTGGCAATGTGGTTATTGAAGGTGAGACCACTGTCCACATGTGTCCCTAAGTCTCTTATCACACTTTCGATGCTTAGTGTACTGCCACCTATGTGGTAATTCACGGGTACATGTTTTTTTCCCAAAGGGGATAACTATACATTACTTGGCATTGAGCTTGCGCCCATGGCTCTGGCACCAAGCATCTGTTTCTCTAGGCCCTTTTGTAGAGTATCCACATAATTTCGGGATTCAATAGTTTGCAGTCATCTACGAACTTTGTTAGCCAGAGTCTCTCAGTGTTGGCCTGTACTTCAGAGAAGTAGATGCCAAACAAGAGCGGTCCCAGGACTGAACCCTGAGGTACTCCACTTTTCACTTGTCTGGAGCTGGATTTGGAGTCGGCTACTTTTTCAATGTGGGTTCTGTCAGTAAGCCAGTTGGCAAACCATTGAGTGAAGTAGGGATTAATGCCCAGCTTAGTAAGTCTATCTATGATTCCAAAGTAGGGGATGGTGTCAAAGGTCTTGGCGAGGTCCAGATAGGCTGTGTGGACCACCTTACCCTCATCCACGGCTCTGGAGACTGATTCAAAGAAGTCAATCAGGTTCAGGAGACAAGTTCGGCCCTTTACAAACCCAAATTGGGTGGGGTCCAGTGTTTGAAGGTTGCCAATGTCTTTGCTTATAAGTTCCATGATAATACCTTCCATGGCCTTGCAGATCAGACTCATTAGACTGATGGGGCGGTAGTTCCCGGGATCCAAGGTGGAGCCCCCCTTGTGGAGTGGGATAACTGTAGCTCTGTGCCACTCAGTGGGCACGAAGCCTGAGGTGAGGCTATGATTAAACATGACACTTAGGTGAGGTGCCAGTTCATTTTGTAGTTCATGTAATACACAGCCCGGGATGTCATCTGGTCCCATGGATGCTGTATTCTTAGCTTTGGAGAGTGCATTTTTTATCTGTATGGCCGTTATTACCGGAATTTGGCAATCTTCCGGTATTGAGATGGGCCGTTTAGGGGGAGAGAGCAGGTAAAGTTGGCAATGAATTGATCTGCCAGGATATTGGCAATATCCTTGGGATCAGTATATTTAATGCCATTCTGTTGTAGCTCAGAGCAGATCTGAGCATTGCCATTTAGATTCTTGACATAGTTATAGAATGCCTTGTGGTTGTCTTTGGAATCTTTGGCAATTTTATTTTCATAACTAGCTTTGGAGGATTTTATGAGGGATCTCAGCTTCTTTCTGAGGCTGGTAAGGGAGTTTTTTGCATCCTGGGATTTTCCTCTTTTCTGCAACAGTTTCTTCCTTTTGTTGTAAAGTTTGTTTATGGCAGAGGACCACCAGATTGGCTTCCTTTTTTTGGAGGAGAGCATCTTGGTTCTATTTGGGATAGCACGATTCGTGCATGAGTGGATGTGCTTGTACAGTGCCTTAGTGTAGGATTCAGCAGTCGAACTTTCAGTTCCCGTCTGCATGGGTGTCATGACGTTTGTCGCTTCTGACTTGAGTAGCATGAAGTTGGCTTTGGAGAAGTTTTTTTATAAAGGTTTCCTTACCGGGGGGGGTGGGGGTGGGATGTGGATATTAAGGGTGATTAGCTTATGGTTAGACCTGACCAACGAGGGGGTGATCATAGGTGTGGAGCATCGATTTCCCATGTTGTTAATGACCAGGTCTAGGATACTGGAGCCCCTGGTAAGACTATGGATTAGTTGATCCAGGGCATTGGAATTTATGAATTCCAAAAACCGTTGGGCAAAGGTGTTGGTACATGAGTAGTTTTCCCAGTTAATGGCAGGGTAGTTGAAATCACCCAGTATTAGGGTGTTTGGTTGTATCTTAATATTTTCCAGTATATTTAGAAAGGTGTAGTGAGAATCTTGGGGCATGGTGGGTGATCTGTAGCAAGCTAAAATTTGGATTGCAGTCTTACCTAGTGTTAGTTGCACCTGGAGAATTTCAGATGTATTGTGTTAGGCAATTAGACTGGTGGTGTGAATATCCTTGATGAATATGGACACTCTTCCACCTTTAGTGTTTTGGTCCTGGTTTGGCGGCCGAAAAGTGTGGTAAGAGTTGTAGGCTGGTATTGCAGAGGTGCTCTCTTGAGCCTTGAACCAGGTCTCAGTTACTGCACAGATATCGATATTCTCCATTTTTAGGAGTGCCTCAAGAGAGTGCATTTTGAGGTTTAGACTTCTAGTATTGTGTAGCATTACCTTCAGAATTTGCATGCTTGTACCTGTTACAGTGGAGGTTTTGTCCTTTGAACTTTGCCTAAAAAAGGCACTATAGAGGTGGCAAGAGCCTTAGCCAGTAACCTTAATCCCAAGGGTGACAGGTGCAGACCATCTCTGGCAAAGCATCGTGGTATGTCGATCATGTCGTCGCAGGCAGACAGATACTGGATCCCCTTTGGATGACACCAGAAGCTTAGCCAATTGTTGAAGTCAATCATTTTGTCCTTATATTGTGGTATCATTCTGGGAGAAGTCAGGATGCTACTCAGAGCTAGGGTCATACCTGCCTGTGCCACATGATCCGAGAGCTCTTCCATGTCTCTTTTCATGTAGTCCAGGGAGGTACGTCTAAAGTCATTCACTCCAACATGGACAATGACAGAGTCATATTTATACTTGTTGTGGAGTGACTTGAGTGCATGTGTTATGTGGTGGATCCTGGCACCCGACAGGCAGCTGACTGTAATTTTGTCCTTGTTCAGCCAGGTGAGTGGGACATCAGTGTGCCTGACTATAGCGTCACCTATGACTAAAGTGTTAGGTACGTTGTCTTGCCTTAGGGGCTGTTGCTGGGTGGCATACTGGTGTTGTGAGCTATGAGACACTTTGGTTGTGATTGGTGTTTGTTTGCATTTCAGCTTCGGAGGTCCTTGTTGCTTGGGCAGGTTACAGTTAAGGGCCTCCGCATATATGGATTTAATGTTGCTATGTGTGGGTGTTGGTGGTGTGGGTTTAGAAGGGCTATGTGTTACTTGAGGTGTAGTGCGGGTGTTAACCTTCTCCTCTTGACTGTCTAGCACAATCTTGGGTGGAGAGAGCTTTGCTTCCAGTTTGGCTATGTAAGAGCATCTCTCACAGGTTGTAGTGTTGGGTGGTAGGAGGAGAGGGTTGTCTGTGTACATGAGACAATTGCTGCATTGCCCCAGTATGCCCAGATTCACCAGGTGGACAGGAGAAATCACCGGAAGCTGACCCTTGGACATGCCTGGTTTGGTGCTTTTTTGTAAAGTACAAGAGCTGTTTTCCCTTGCCTTAGCAAGGTACTTTGCAATTATAGGCTGTTTAGTGCCTACGATTAATTTCTCCTTATTAACAAGGAGAGTTGAGTGCTTGTATCAGTTTAAGGCATCCTAGTGCTTTCCAGCAGATTTTAAAGCAAGTGCTAGTCACAGGGATGCTTAAAGGTAAGATGAAAAAATGGTTTATCCTAAACACTGCAGTGTGCACTAGAGGAGTTAGATGTGAATGTAGGTAAATTAAGTTTTACCTGTCTAAAAAGTTAAGTTTTAATGGAGAGTCACTATTTTTAAAACAGCAGGATAGATTGAAAGGGGGTGGTCACTTTTGTATTCTGGTACTATGGAATACAGTAGGATTGCCAATAAATTTAAATAGTTGAAGGGGAGTGATTTCGCAAAATTATAATTTTGTGCTTACTCACACAAGCCAGTGAAAGCAGAGAGGAAATGAGATATATGGTCAGATTAACATAAGAGGCAGGCACCTAGAAAGACAGTGGTATTTAAGAACATGACAGTAAGCAGGTGGGTGGGGAAAAACATCTCTCTCATCTCACTCACGTACTGAACAGACACATGCACCTCTGTCATCTCTCTTACCTTCTGAATGAACAGATGGACACACACACACACCTCTCATCTCATTCACCTACTGAATGGACACACACAACTCTCACATCACATTTACCTTCTGAGCAGACACACAAACACACGCTGCTCTCATCTCACTCACCAACTGAACGAATACATATACCTCACTCATCTCCGTACTGACAAACACACACTTCTCATTTCACTCACCAACAGAACAGGTCGCTAAATCTCGCACTCAGTTTTCCAATTCCTCATTTAAACCGAGCACAAAAGCAGGCCAGTTCCAACATTTAAATCTGTATTGTTGTGTATATGTCTTTAGTACCACACACACAAAGACGGACTCACAGAATGAGTGCATTCTTGAAGTAGAATTTGCACGTATAGTGCATCCTTAAAGTAGAAATGCATTTGTTTGTTTAAATTAAATGTAGCAATCACCTGCCCAGTGGGCTCCCTAAGCCAGAAGGGCCCTAGGCAAGTACCCTAGGTTGCCTAGTGCTGGATCCAGCTGTGACTATGACAGGGACTGTAAAAAAATAAAGAAATAACTGTGGGTTGAAATGGAAAAAATGTACTGCAAAATTAGGAACATACTGAACAGTGTAACTTTTTGGCAGCACATTTTCCAATGTAAACAAAAGCATTTTAGAATGCTTTTTATTTCTTTTTTTATTTTTTTTTTGGTGCCAGTTTGCATTGTGGTTTAAAAGGGGATGCCATGCGCCCCTGTGCCAAGGCCTAAATCTGCCACTGTCATAAGACTATATTTGTTCCTATGCAGAAACAGACATCTTGGGTCAGCACTGTGAACCCCATTCCCTCAGCTGTTCAACTGAAGACCAGAAAAAAACATTTTCCGCCAAGGGCAGTTGCGACTTTTGTCCTGCCATAGCTAAGCTATTGTTCTATATATCATGTAAGAGAAACTCATCTTCTTAGGAGACTTTCTTATACTCCTAAGATGTTTTCAAGGTCTCATTTCTGAAGACCTGATACATAAAATTATGGAGGCATCTACAAGCTGACATGATTTGCTAAGCATGCCTACTGAAGTAGTCAGCATGGGATATACATTTTATTTAGTTAGTTTATCATTTATAGTACACTGATCACAATAGACCACTTGCAGGCACTGCCTGGGTGAAGGAATTAAACATAAAATAAAACAGAGCTTAGTCAAAAACACAGATTAAGCACAGAAAGTACATATCCCACACACAGCTGAAACAGTGAGCAGATAATATTAACAGAGAAGAACAACTATGGATTAATTTTAATAGTAAATATAGGAGGGAAACAGCAGGTGAGAACAGAAGGTAGAAGTAGAAGTGATGTAGGTGAGGGTGGGGTTAGGCAATGTATCCAATGCAGTCAGATTTTTGATGGAGATGTTTTTTGAGTTGTCCTTTGAAAGAGGAGATTTATGTTAGGTGAGGTGAGAAGGACTGTGCAAGAATGGAGAAGGAGTGGTAGGTAAATGCAGTTTAGTTTAGGGCGTCTAAAGTGAGAGAGTGAATTGGGAGAAGTTACAGAGGTTTTAGGAGATTTTATAGTGGAGTGTGTCAGCAAAATTCAATAAGGCACCTAGATGTTGATGACTGGGACCCATCTGGCATTGGGAAGGGTACAGCAGTGGTGTCCCTGAGAGGGAAGTTTTTGGAATTATTAATGTGTATTTTCAAAAAGTTATGAACAATATGATGAATGTTCCAAGACTCCATTACTTTATGATCATAGGCTATTGTGGGTGCTTTGGAAAGTTATTTCACTAGCACGAGTGGTGGGGGAGTAGATGTGGAACAGAAACTTATGCACCAGTGTAACAGTGATATAGAATACCTTTTCACTGACACACATATAATTAAACCTTTGTATGATGAAGCAGCTATACTCTCTCTCTCTCCCATGCTTTCTTTGTCTTGACAGTAAGATAAATTGAGAGATTGTAAGCTCGAATATTTGATATACGTCCAGTATTTGAGGTAAGCACTTTCTGCCTTTAATATTTTGAGCTTTGAGAGGAAAATTCAAAGATGGCCACTGAGCAGCAGTGCCTGAATCAAGCTTTACAGAAAGGAAATTATTTTGATCAGAAGTTGTTCTAGGATTTGACTTAAAATTAAATGAAAATGCTTTCTTACCATATCCATTAAAGGAACTGTGGTGGTGGTGCTGTGGTAGCGTCACCTCACAGTAAGATGTTGTCCTGTTCGATTCTCGGCTAAAGCATCTTCTGTGTGGAGACATGCGTGAATGGGCATACCTTTGTTGAAGGTTGTGCGTCAGGGCTGGCAACTCGGCATGTAAAAATCTACTGCCAATCATTAGTGGACCGGAGTTCCGCTATGGAGACCACTAACCGGGAAAAGCCGAAAGACACAACAACCATATCCATTAAAGATTTTATAAGGAAAAACTAAATTTCAAAGATGTTTCATGCCACAACAACTTAACTAAAAAGTTCCATGTAAACCCTTCCTTCACATATGAGTTCTGTAAATGTTTCACATGAAGAAATGTGTCTTTCTCAAAAACTAAAGACACAACAACCATATCCATTAAAGATTTTATAAGGAAAAACTAAATTTCAAAGATGTTTCATGCCACAACAACTTAACTAAAAAGTTCCATGTAAACGCTTCCTTCACATATGAGTTCTGTAAATGTTTCACATGAAGAAATGTGTCTCTCTCAAAAACTATATATATATATATATATATATATATATATATATATACACATATATTTTTTTCAATAAGTATTGACATCTCTATAGAAGCTCAAGTTGAAGATAAGACAGTTTCAAAATAAAACTGACTTTATGCATGAAGATTTTTTCAAAGCACACTGAAGTACTTAAACAATGATTAAAAACCTTACTTTCAGCTTCATGATATAAAAACATTCTTACGTGATAAAGAATGAAGAATCAGATAGAGAAAAATCCCATTGAGATTTCTTACCAAAGCAAAATACCTGCTTAAAGATAAAGCAGAAAAACTGGAAATTGGAGAAAGAAGAAATGCTATATTTCTGGAGCTCCTGAAAAAACGAAGAGAATGACATGATTACTTTAACGTCCTGTATTTCCCAAATACTGGGTAGGCAAGAAGTATCATT
The DNA here is from genome assembly GCF_019279795.1 of Protopterus annectens. Taxonomy (NCBI): domain Eukaryota; kingdom Metazoa; phylum Chordata; order Ceratodontiformes; family Protopteridae; genus Protopterus; species Protopterus annectens. The sequence continues at coordinate 555,696,146 of NC_056751.1, read as the reverse complement.
CTTTGGAACAGAGAGAGCACATGCTGTAACAGGAAAGCCTTTTCCTGTAAATCCTTCATTTGACCCATATTTATTGTACTGAGAATTTTTAAAATTTAGACAAGCAACTAGTGCTAAAAACAAACTGATCTAAATCTTCAATGAAAATGTGACAAAATGTTATAACATTTGTTACTGATTATGCAATCAAGAAGACAGTGCTGGCCATTAGTAAAGCTCTTGAAACAAAATATCAAAATTCATCTCTTGTCCTTCCAGCAGGTACAAAAGTCTTCAACACATTGGATGAAGCTACTTTTTACATTAAAAACAATAGGATTGTACCAGTCAGTAACAACATGGACTGGTCATAGTCTTCCCTGAAGAGAGCTCCTGTGAAAAATAGTTGGATTGAGGATACAAAAAAGCAAAAAAAAAAAAAAATCTGACATTTTCTACAAGCAACAAAAAAAGGAAGACGTAGACCTAAAATATGGTTAAAACACTTTTTATTTCATTAAAAAGCTTGTAAATGGTTAAGAAATGTACCAAACTATTGTAATTGTGGTAATACATAGTGGCTCAAAGTGTTTTATAGAAGTTTTATATAAATTCATACCAATGTGTTGTGGAAGAAGGACATACAAAATATGGCTAAGGTGAAATAAACACCCTTTTAAATACTATAGTTTCAGTAAAAGGTTTTAGGTAAGTACATACAAAAGATGATTTGTCCTTTAAACATTATAAAATTTAAATCATAAATTAATAAAATAATATCAATAACAATAAGAGCAACAAAGTTGGAAAAAGAAGAGTCTATATTGTGAATGTGTGTATGTAAATATGTTCATGAATATTCATGAGACAGTGTTCCCAGCAACCATGTTTTTTCTTACATGATAAACATATCAGAAATCCTTGCACTACTACTTTTTTAATAAAATAAATAGGGAAGCAAAAATTAATTCATATCTAGTCATCATATGGCATTGCGGTGCTTGTTTTATGGTGCAAACTCTAATGTTAACTAAGCAGAGATTTAAGTCAGAAGGGAGAGAGTTTATATGTCTCATGTAACTTACTCAGCATCTAAAATGGTAATAAAAGCTCAGCTAAAAGTAATTTTCATGCATACTTTTCTGTGGATTAAAAGCTTAGAGCACACTTTTATTAAAGGATGTGAATATTTCCTGTTTTAAAATACAATGATTTTAGTTGCACTGACTATAATGGAAGTGATTGATTGTAGCTGTTAAAGATGATGCAGTGATGGGTCTCTTCAATGAAGTGGAGTGGTTGATGTTTATTAGCAGATCAGTAGTTTATTTTGTTCCAGTTTTGAGATTATCTTGAGTATTTTTTTAACTTCCAGATCATGTAATGCTATTATGAGTAGTGCTACTAAACAGGAGTTTTAAGATGCAGTATTTTGACATAGAATGCAGCAATTGTGATGTTAAGCATTAATACAGTAACACCTTTTTTTCAAATTCATCTATAGCTTAAAAATAAGAACTACAATGAATATGGCTGTAAGGGATTACAGCTTGAGAATTTACCCACTAATTATCCAATGAGGTGTTTGAGTTTCTTGTAGGTGATCCTTAATTTTAAAAGCTAACATTGGACATTACATTAGAATTATGTTATTTAGTTTTAGTTTTACTGCGGTGATCAGTATAAACTTTAAAATATTTAATTAGTTTGGGTGGATGCTATGCACATATGTGAGTAAAGATTATAAAAATAAAGTTGCAAAACAGTATACTGGTCACTCCCTTTTTTTGTCAAACATATTTAAGTTTGGACTTCCAAGATGGCTGCACACTGATCAACAGCTTAATTTCATCTCTCCCGGTGTGAACAAAATCAAGCTACAAGAGCTAGTAATTCTGCCAGTTTTAGTAAAATTCAGTTACTGGCCAGTACACACACTGCCTGAATGCCAGCAAAGAAGAAACCTAAAAAGACTGAAAGAAAATCAACTAGACAAGGTGAAGAGAAAAGACTGACTGGGAATAACCCTGCAGCTATTCAGCAAAAAGCAGTTAAGTCTCCTACTTTGGTACAAGAAATGGCTTCCAGTAATATTGAGAGAAATTAAATCAAATGTGTTTAGAGCTGATTAAAATAAATGAAACACTGAAGTATTATATCAACTCAAATAACAAAAGACTGGAAAATTGAAGAAGCTTTAAATAACTATTCAGATGAACTGATAAAACTGCAAAAATCAGAAGTCAAAATGAAGAAAAGGCTAGTTGAGTATAAGAACTGTTTCAAAACATGGAAGAATTAGAAGACAGAGCATACAAAGAAACCCTGAGATTTTCTGCTATGTCAGAGAAATTGGAAGGAACAGACTGTATTAATTTTATGAAAGCACAAATAAGCAACTGAACTCGTATACTACATCAGGATTTGTACATGAAAGGGCACATCGAGCGTTTACTCCAAACTTGGCCATGTGAAAGCATCCAAGACCTGTACTAGTAAAGATGCAATCATACCAACAGAAACATCTGATCTTGACAAAACTGTGGCACAAGGACAAAATATTCATAGTTTCATAGTATAGTACTAGGCTATCTGCCCTGGGGCATTTGTAAGCCTAGCCATAGTGATGTGGCTTTTGCCACCCCATGAAATGGTACAAAAATGTACAGAATAAATCTAGAATACTGTGCCTCTGTCTAGTAGTGACACAATGAAGGTCCCCTTATATAATAGAATTAGTTTACTGTGCCCCTGTCTAGCAGTGACACAGATGTGACCCCTGGGGTAAACTTACGATCTCCCATCCACTCATCAAGATTTCTCTTGAAGAGAGTCAGTGAGGGGCTCTGCCTAATACGAACTGGGATCCTGTTCCAAAGCATGGGAAGCCTCTGGGTTATGAATCTATCCCTCCAGCATGTCCTATTCATACTTGTGCCGAGGTTTAAGTCTTTAGCTCTCATGGTCTTGATGGATTTGGATTTTTTGAGGTAGAGCATGTCCATCAGATCCTGATTGGACATGGCCTTGTACGTCAGGCAGAGATCACCTCTGAGCAGGCGGTATGCTACTGAATAGAGCTGAAGTTTCTTTAGTCTGGCAGAATAAGACATATGTTGGAGACCCTTGATCCTTTTGGTGAGGTACTTTTGTGGTCTCTCCAGCTGTTGCAAATGCCAGGTGAGGTACATACCAAATGGGGCATTGTACTCAATCATGGGTCTGATGAGGGAGGAATATAGGGGTACAATGACATCCTTGGATCTGGATGTGAATCCCTTCATGATGAGGTGTGCAAGATAGAATGTTTTTCTAACCACTTTGGCAACGTGGGTGTCAAATGAGAGGTCGCTGTCTACTTGGGTCCCTAAGTCTCTGATTACTTTTTCCATACTCAGTGGGTTGCTGTCTATGTGATAATTTGTGGGTACTTTGTTTTTTCCAAAAGGGATGACTATACATTTTTTGGCATTTAGTTTAAGGCCGTGACTACGGCACCAGTTGTCCATTTCAGTGAGGCCTTTTTGTAGGATGTGTGTGTCTGCTGGTGTATCGACTATGGCGCTTAGTTTGCAGTCATCTGCGAACTTTGTCAGCCACAGCCCTCCCATGTTTGCTTTAACATCTGAGAAATAAATGTCGAACAAGAGGGGTCCCAGGACAGATCCCTGTGGGACACCACTTGTGACTGGCTTTGAGTCTGACATTGCTCCAGCGATTTTAACTTTATGGGTTCTGTCCTTTAGCCAGTTTGCAACCCATCTAGTGACATAAGGGTTTACTTTTAAGCTGTTTAGCTTATCTATGATGCCTGAGTGGGGTATTGTGTCAAGGCCTTAGCCAAGTCCAGGTATGCTGTATGGACTGCTTTGCCCTCATCAATGGCTCTAGTGACTGTTTCAAAAGTCAACCAGGTTTAAAAGGCAGGATCTGCCCTTTACAAAGCTGAACTGGGTGGGGTCAAGTGTCTGTAGGTCCCCTATGTCTCTGTTTATGAGTTCCATAATGATTCTTTCCATAGGTTTGCAGACCAGGCTAGTTAAGCTTATGGGGCGGTAGTTTCCAGGGTCTGTAGAGGCACCCCCCTTGTAGAGTGGGACCACTGTTGCTGTACGCCAGTGTTCAGGTACATATCCCGAAGTAAGGCTAAGGTTAAATAGCATTTTTATGTGTGGGTTTAGCTCCTCTTGGTGTTCATGTAACACGCACCCCAGGATACCGTCAGGTCCCATTGATGCTGTGTTTTTTGCTTTGTTTAGGGCAGTTCTCACTTGGACATCTGAGATGACAGAGAGATTACATTCAGCTAGGATAAGTATTTCTTCTTTTGGGGGTGAAGGAGGGGAGAAATTTGCACTGAACCTGTCAGCCAGAATGTTAGCAATATCTGTGGGTTCAGTGTATTTTTTGTTGTTGTGAACCAACTCTGAGCATATCTGAGGGTTTCCGCCCAGGTTTCTAACATAGCTGAAGAAGGCTTTGTGGTTATCTTTAGTGTCCTTAGCAATTTTTCTCTCAAAGTTTGCCTTGGATGTTTTTATGAGAGAACGTAGTTTTCTGCTAATGTTGATCAGAGATGTCTTCCCTTCATGGGATTTCACTCTGACGTGCAGTAGCTTCCTTCTTTGTTATACAATTTGTTTATGGCTGAGGTCCACCAGACAGGACGCTTACATTTGGTGGAGAGGGACTTGGATTTGTTTGGGATTGCATGATCCATGCATTCTTGGAGATGTCCATAGAAAGCATTTGTGAAGGATTCAGCATTGTGGGATGTGGTATCCACTGGCACAGTGGGCTTAAAGGATACCATCTCAGTCTTAAGAAGAGTGAAGTCTGCTTTTGAGAAGTTTTTCACTGTGGTCTTTTGTGCTGGGGTGGAGGTGGGATATGTATATCCAGGGTGATTAGTTTGTGGTCAGATCTCACTAGTGAGGGGTATACTTCCGGTGTGGAGCATTTTGTCCCCATGTTTGTGATGATCAGGTCTAGTATATTATCTCCCCTAGTGGGAGAGGTGACTAGTTGTTCCAGTGCATTTGAATTTATGAATTCCAGGAACCTTTGGGCTAGGGTATTAGGGCTAGAATAATGTACCCAATCTATGTTTGGGTAGTTGAAGTCTCCCAGTATGATGGTATTTTGTGATACATTCATATCCTCCAATGTCTTCAGGAAGGCTGAGTGGGGTTCTTGAGATTGGGAGGGTGGTCTGTAACATGCTACCAGTTGTATAGCAGTTTTGCCTATGGTTAGTTGCACCTGTATGGTCTCTGATGCTTCATGTGTTGCTACTAACCTGGAGGTGTGGGTGTCCTTTATGAATATGGACACTCCCCTCCTTGTGGTTCGCCCGGGTTTTGGGGCCGAAAAGCATGATACGAGGTATAGCCTGGTAGCGCTGGGGTGCTCTCAGGAGCCTTGAACCAGGTTTCAGTTACTGCACAGACGTCGATGTTCTCCATGCTGAGGAGTGCATCAAGTGCCTGCATCTTGAGATTTAGACTTCTGGCGTTGCGCAGCATTACCCTTAGTTTTTTCCATTTTGTTTTCTAAGGAGGTGGGTTTGTCTTTTGAGCCTTGCTTAAAAAGGCACTATGGGGGTGGCAAGTGCCTTAGCCAATATCCGGAAGCCCAGTGGTGACAGGTGTAAGCCATCCCTTGCGAAGCAGCGTGGCTTGTCCAACATATCATCCCAGGCAGACAGACTTTGGATCCCCTTAGAATGACACCAGTACTTGAGCCAATTGTTAAAGCTGATCATCTTGTCTTTGTATTGTGGTATCATTCTTGGTGAGGGCAAAATGCTGCTCAGGGTCACGGTCATACCAGCCTGGGCTACATAATCGGAGATCTCCTCTATGTCTCTTTTCATGTAGTCCAGGGAGGTACGTCTCAGGTCATTCACACCAGCATGGACAATGACGGAGTCATATTTGTACTTGCTTTGGAGTGACCTGAGTGCGTGTGTTATGTGGCGGATCCTAGCTCCCGATAGACAGCTCACAGTCACCTTCTCCTTGTTCAGCTTGGTCAGTGGGACATCAGTGTGTCTGACTATGGAGTCACCTATTACTAGTGTATCAGGCAAGGTGTTTGGCCTTAAGGGCTGCGATTGGTCGACACACTGATTTATTGAAGTATGTGTTGCATGTGTTTTGTTTTGAGGTGGTAGATTTTTGAATGTCTGCTTTGGGAGCCTCTGTTGTTTTGGTAAGTTTTTTATTAGAGCCTCTGAGTATGTCTTTGTGTTTTTATGTGTTTGGTTTGCAGTTGTGGTAGGTCCATGTGGGACTGGGATTGTTGTGTGTGTGGTTGCCATCTCCTCCTGTCTGGTCATGCCAGCCCTGAGTTGAGAGAATTCAGCCTCCAGTTTGGCTATATAGTTGCATCTCTCACATGTATTTGTGTTTGTTGGGAGGAGGAGAGGGTTGTCTGTGTACATGAGACAATTGTAGCATTGTCTCAAGATACCCAGATTGACCAGCTGAACTGGAGACGACGCCAGTAATCTACCACTCGACATGCTAGAACAGTATAAGGGAGTGGTATACCTTTAAGGGAAGTGGATATTCACAGGGGTGGTAAGTAGATGTAGTGCTTTACTTAGTACAAGAGTGCTTACTTAGTAGAGAAGTATTGAGAACAAGTGCTAGGCTTATAATACAGTGAGTAGTCTGGTTATACTAAGAGTAGAGCTTCCTTAAGGGAAAATTTGAAGAGCAGACTTGGCGAAGCCAGAAAAAGTTTAACCTTGTTTAGCCGGCGCTGCTGCACAACCGCGCAAAGCCGTGCAAACGCGGATTTTAAACAGTGAACTACAAAAGAGCTAGAAATGGTCACAAACAACCAATTACTACAGCTTCTTGTGCTTCAAGGACAGGTAGGCTGCTCAAGGCTCCCCACTCCCACTGGTGAGAAAAGAAACTTCCTTCTATCCAAGTAAGGTAATGGACAACACAGGAACTACACCACAGCCCAGAATACAGCAATGCCTGTAAACTGGTCTAAACTAGTCAAGGAAGGTGGGAAAACAAGGATTATTTTTTTGTTTTTTTTGTTTTTTTGGTAGAAACACACTGAAAATGCAGAAACAGTGATAAATTAGTTACACAGGCTAGCACACTTTAGTGGGCAGCCTCCACAGTTAAATTAAACAAACAAACAAGCAAACTTTCGATCAAATTCGACTAAAATGTAACTTTAAGTGCAGATTTTAAAATAATGCAGCAATCAGTTAAAAAACAGTTCAGGCTAGTTCAATGTAAGCTACAGAAGCTATTTCAAGTGAAAAAATAGCAAAGATACTTAAATCCAGAAGGTAGTCACTTTTCTGAATTCCCTGCTGCTAGGACCACTCTGTAAACCCACGTGGAGCTTGTCTGAGCAGTATAGCCAGAAAAAAATGCCCAGAGGCGGATTTTAAACAGTGAACTACAAAAGAGCTAGAAATGGTCCCAAACAACCAATTACTACAGCTTCTTGTGCTGAGGTCACTTCCCCCAAGGACAGGTAGGCTGCTCAAGGCTCCCCACTCCCACTGGTGAGCAAAGAAACTTCCTTCTATCCAAGTAAGGTAATGGACAACACAGGAACTACACCACAGCCCAGAATACAGCAATGCCTGTAAACTGGTCTAAACTTGTCGAGGAAGGTGGGAAAACAAGGATTATTTTTTTGTTTTTTTTTTTTGGTAGAAACACACAGAAAATGCAGAAACAGTGATAAATTAGTTACACAGGCTAGCACACTTTAGTGGGCAGCCTCCACAGTTAAATTAAACAAACAAACAAGCAAACTTTCGATCAAATTCGACTAAAATGTAACTTTAAGTGCAGATTTTAAAATAATGCAGCAATCAGTTAAAAAACAGTTCAGGCTAGTTCAAGGTAAGCTACAGAAGCTATTTCAAGTGAAAAATAGCAAAGATACTTAAATCCAGAAGGTAGTCGCTTTTCTGAGTTCCCTGCTGCTAGGACCACTCTATAAACCCACGTGGAGCTTGTCTGAGCAGTATAGCCAGAAAAAATGCCCAGAGGCGGATTTTAAACAGTGAACTACAAAAGAGCTAGAAATGGTCCCAAACAACCAATTACTACAGCTTCTTGTGCTGAGGTCACTTCCCCCAAGGACAAGTAGGCTGCTCAAGGCTCCCCACTCCCACTGGTGAGCAAAGAAACTTCCTTCTATCCAAGTAAGGTAATGGACAACACAGGAACTACACCACAGCCCAGAATAAAGCAATGCCTGTAAACTGGTCTAAACTAGTCGAGGAAGGCGGGAAAACAAGGATTATTTTTTTGTTTTTTTGTTATTAAACACTGGAGACAGTATAGTGTTTGTAGGGAAAGATTGTTCACTGTAAACCAGGCCAAAGAGAAGCAACTTGATCCCAGCAATCAGATAATGTCTGGAGGAAGGTGTAAGATTCAAGTTGCTGTATCCAGCTGTCTTCAGAATATTTTTTTTCTGCAGGATCAAGGGAATTTTTGATGTAGAACAGAATATGGAGGAAATACAAAGCTTTGTTCAACAAAATGTGAGCCATCAAATAGAAGGTGGCACTGCTTCTCATTCTTCTGAAAATAAAGCTCAAAGAGAAATGTTACCAGTGAAAACATTTTCCAAATGTTCCAAAGGAAATGCTTGAGAGACAGGAGAAAGCACAAGAGTTTATTAAAAGAATCAGCAGTACCTTGGACATGAATCCAAATCTGAGACTGGGAGATGGACATGAACATAAAGAAGACCAGCAACACTGAAATTAGTAAATAAATATGAGGTATGGCTTTACAAGAAAAAAAATAGCTGAGAAAGATTGGACTTTTGTTGACTTTGTTCAGCTTGTGAGGGGACTTAAAGGGATATACCCCATTTCATGTAATTAATGTTTGGAAGGACTCTAAAAGGGAAAAGAGTAACTTAAGTAAAACAATTTTTTATTCTTAATATCTGTAGAAACCATTTCATGATATAAACAGCATCTTATATAGCAAAGCATTTTCAGTGATTGCTGCATGTGAGAAAGATAAAAAAGTAAACAAGTATTTTTTTAGTTTTAAGAAATGTAGGCAATACAATGTAAAAAAAAGGAAGAAATGTTGGACAATACATGCTTAAAGTAATATGCTATAATCTTGAATTGTTGGGACAGGAATGGGATGTAAATGTGCACTGATTATAATATATGTAGAACTGAGATGTTTTCTCTTACTTTTGCATAGGAAAATATCTTAATCTAATAAGTTCCCTCTGTAAGCATGTGTGCTTTTTTAAAAATAAGAAAACAGTGAATTTAATTAAAAGTTTTCTTTTAGCAAATAAATGTTCAGTGTAAGTTGAGAAGTCTGCAGCTGAGGGCAGCTGTATACTCTATTCTTATGTTTCCATGGAGACAAGCTGACAGGCAATAAATCTTCTGAGTTCTGAACATTGTTTGCTAAGAGAAACATAATCTATTAACACTTTTTTGTGTAAACAAGTGGGTGTTAAAAATAAATGACCACTGTCAATGTAATGCAATGAATAGTTTTCCTTTAGCAAATACATGTTCATAGTAAGTTGAAAAGTTTGCACCTGAGGATAGCTATTCATTCTGTACCTATATTTCCTTTGAAACAAGCTAGGTACAGGTGACTGCAATAAACTGAGATGTTTGGACATTGTCTGCTGACAGAAATGCAAAATTAAAAGGTACAATGGCAAGCACATTAGTAAAAAATAAAGTCTGAAATTATTGTAAGTAAATAAAAGCTAGCAGCTTACTGTTATCTAAATACTTCAGTGCCTTTACTAGACCAGTGTATAATTTGTTTTATTTAAGCATAGCCAGTGCACTTTTTCTTAAGGCTAAAAAGTAATATTTTCTGAAAGAATACAAACTATTTTTCACATCTAGAAGGGGAATAAAGATAAAACAAAAACAGACAGCAATTAGTGTAAGTAGAAGCACAGGCTGTAACATGTGCCTTAGCAAAGATAACCTTAATTTTAAGTCAGATAATGCCTGTGGGTGTGGCTGTTAATTTTGAACAACTGCTCCTATCAAGAGTGTTAAACTTCATAACTTAATGATGTACATAGAGTTGTGTGTTTGTTTTAAGTTAAGAGGTTATGGGGTATGCTTGTTTTTTTGTTTAAGGGTTTTCATTAAACAAAACATTTCTTGTAAAATGTGACATAAGTTTAAATGGAGATGGTAACAAATAACTTAGTAATGCATCAACCTGTCAAACATTAGTGGGTGCATGTAACACAAAAGCTGGAAATAGATTTTTATAACTTATCATAATGGCTACACTATTCATATTATTTTGGAACATGAATGGTCTCACAGGTATAGAAAAAAGCTAAGAGTATTGAATTATAGTAATAAATGCAGAGTGCAAGCAGCAATGCTACGTGAAACACATTTGGAAAGATGTAAGCAAGTGAACTTGATAAAGAAAGGATGTCAGGAGACAAAGTAAAAGAGGATTACTCGTATTAATTGATAGAGGAGCTCCAATAGTGATAGAAGAGGGAAAAAGAGATATTGGTAGATTTGTGGTAGTAAGGAGCTACTGGCATGGGAGGAGAATTATGTTGGTACGAATGTATATTTCATATAAAACTGCAATTACAGAGCTTAAGAAAATTTTGGGAGAAATACCCTGCTTTCAGCAGGGAATACTACTTACATGTGGGGAATGGAATTTGATTTGCAACAGTGAGAATGTATCTGAGAGACTTAAAAGGGAAAATATAGCAAAAGAATGTAGTTTTCTGAAGAAATTAATGAAAATATTTGGTATGGAACATGTGAATTCAGTAGTAGGAACTAAGAGAGAATTTACATATTATTCCCCAAGGTACAACAACTGGGATAGACTAGACAGAATTTATAATTCACAGGAACATGTGCATTTTATTTAAAGCTTTGATACACATCCGATAATTAATTTAGATCATTTCCCAATAACAACTAATATAAAAATGTAGGGTAATGAAGTAAAAATGAGATGCTGGTTCTTCTCCACTCATCTGTTAAAAAAGATGAATTTAAGGAATGGGTAGTGGAAATTATTTGAGAATTATTAAAGAAGATAGAGATTTCTTCAGATGTTATAGCTAATGACGGAGATAAAATTAAAGTGGATTAAAAATTAATTAGACTAGCAATAAAAGAAAAAGAGATGTGGTCAAAAAGTAACAAGAATTATTTAAAGGGGCTGACAAAGGTTAAAGTACTGCAAAATAAGGATAATCTCACAGAATAAGAACAGGTACAAATGCAGAGTGCTAAAGAGTCAATAAGGGAGTATTTGGATAATATGCATAAGTTTAGAAAGATTGCTGTTAAGCAACTGTTTTTTGATTATAACTCCAGAGCTTAAAAACTTTTAGCACAACTTAGGCAACAGAAAGTAGATAAGGTTGTTACCAAACGTAGGGAGCCTATAACAAAAAATAAAAATAAAAAGAGATCCTGTAGAGGTATTAGAGACATTTCAGAAACTTTATGAAAATTAGTATAAAGCAGAGAACTGTGGAAATCAAGAAACAGCACAAATGTAAATATTTACAAAAGACTTAAATATGCCAAGGTTAAAAACAGATTGGGCTCAACAATTAACAGTTAAGATAGGAGCAGATGAGATAAAATGGTGACTTAAAATCAAGCTGCAGGAAAATCTACAGGAAAAGATGATATTCCAGAGAAAGTCTGGAACCTAGGATTGAAGAAAGTGATAAAGATCTGGAAGGTTTTGATTAACAATATTTTAAAAGGTAGAAGCACCAATATCCTGGAAGAAAACTGTGATGGATATAATACCTAAAGATGGTAAAGACCCATCCAACCCAGCTATATATAGACCCATTTCAATTTTAAACTTGGATTATAAAGTCAAATACAAAACCAGCTACAGAAATAAATACTCTATGGTAAAACACGATAACTGTCAAACAAACATAAAATAAAACTGCAGAGTAAAACATGAACCGAGCAGTCATAAAATATTGCATATATCACCTTGTCTAATACTTAATATAATTTTATCAATAACCATAAATTTAAATGTATGCGATGTAGTATTATTCAAAACATGCTTGGAAAATGCTTTATTAATTGAACTTATACAGATGTTATATAAATGTTCTGTAACACAGTCCTTTAACATCAGATCAGTCTTGCCCACATAAAAACATTAGCATAGCATACAGTGTACAAGGTATACAACATGCTGTGAGATACAGTTTGCACCAATATTAAAAGAAAATTTACGACCAGTATCTGGATGAATAAAGACATTTGAACCATCTATGAATTCACAATAGTTAGTGTTTAAACAAGCTCTAGTAATTTTTTCAACAGAATTTTGCTCATGATCAGTAAACTTTTTTGGATAACATAAGAGTCTTTTCTGGGATTTTTTTTTTTATTCTTATAAATAAAAGATGGACATTCACCTATGATTTCTCTGATCCATGAGTCAACACTAAGAATTTCCCAGTGCTTACTAATAATTTAATTTCAGTTATATCATTAGTATAAAATAACATAACACTAACTTGTTTCAAACTTGTATTTTTAATAGGTTTATTTTGAACAAAATCATATTTCAGAAAAATAAGGAAAACCTTTATTCTCTCTAAGTAATGGTATTTGTCTTAAAGTATTATTAATTTCAGCCTCACTATAGCCTCTGGCAGTGAGCCTAGATTTAAGTTCAGACATTTCCATATTAAAGCGCTCCTCAGATGTGCTAAGTCTGGGGACTCTTAGACCTTATCCTTTTATAATATTCTTAAAAATATGACAAGGTTGTATACTGCATCTATGTAAAAGAGTATTCTTATGGCAAGGTTTTCTATAAATTCCTGTATCCAGGGTACCATCACTCAACGTTTTTACGTATACATCCAAATAATTGATTGTCTTGGTAGAATAACTCATGGAAAATGTCAAAAAAGTTGTAGTCCTATTTATAGTCAAAGAAGGTAAAAAGTTCATCTTCTTTGCCTGTCCAGATCAAAAACAAGTTGTTGACAAACAGATGATAAAAAGTAATATATAAATTATACTGTTCCATATTAAACATAAATTCTTCTTTGCATGCAGCCATGACCATATTGGCATAGCTATTGGCACAAGATGTGCGCATAGCTATGCCATCAACTTGTGAGTAATATGTATTGTGAAGAGTAAAAAGAGGGAGTGTCATTGAAGTTTCACTCTTTTCAGATGGGCTCACCCATCCTTCCTTCCCTCAGATGCCTGAGATGCTAATTGAACCTAGGTCACCTAGGCCATAGCTAGGGCATTATCCCTCTACTCTATGGTGCTGGCTTAAGGAGAATAAAAATCTTGTGTATTGAGTGCATGGAAACAATAATTCAAATGTTATGTACAGATGACCATATATTTGTGTTTTATCATTTTTATTGCAAAATAATTTAAAATAAAAGTGTTATATCCATATGACATTGTTAAATTTGACAGATGGTTATGATACTTCCATATCATTGAGTTGTTTTTAGTACTTCACACGTGAATATTTAATGTAGCTGATGTATCTTAAGGTACAGTAGAAATATTTATAAGTAAGTGATTTGTTGAATACATAGATCTAAGCAAGGGATTTTTGTCAGAATGTTATGTCTTGTCTAACTATATATCCATAGTGGATAAGTTAAGGTTTTTGCTGCTAAGTAAAATGTTGGAACATGATTAGATAATATATAGACTCGATAGCAAGTGGCTGAAAAGTAAATAAAGAAGTGGGTGTAGTGGGAGAGAGATGTGAATAAATAAATGTAAAGAAAATATAAAGAAATAAATCTGATTATAATCTGGTTAAAGTCTGGTTTAGTAGTTCAATTAGACTTTCTAATTAGTCTAGGAATTTTTCAATTCCAATGAGGTTTATATGTTTTTACTAATGTTTATTACAAATTACAGAATGATAACCATTAAATATGCTCTTATTTACATGGAAATATAGAGCTATGGTGCCAAACTAATTTACTATTTGGACACAGCTCTTTGTGAAAAAGCAAAACTAGCAAACACTACTTATGACATTAAAGAAACTACAATTAATGTAAAATAAAATTGCAAAACTAGATTTTATTTTGTTAAGCATTAATGGCTTAAATAGTATGCAAAATATAGTGGTCTGATTAAATAGTTAAAAATAAATAGACCACATTTAGTATTTTACAAGAAACACATTTACTGCAAGAAGAAGTAAATATTGTTAAATTATCTCAGTATGACATATTAGCACAATCTTCATTTAAACACAAGAGGAGAGGGTTGATATGTTTTGGAAAAGGGTCAAATAATGATAAAGACTCTATTTATAATGATAAAGAAGGAATGTTGACTATGATTGTTGTGCGATATGAAAATATTATATTTATTCTAACTAATATGTATTGGACACCTGGATTAGGAGCCAAGCAGGCAAAATAGGTATTTACAAATATTAATCCTTCTTAGTAATATGAAAAGAACTTTGGGTTTAGGAGTTAATAAGGGCATTCAAAGAGCCCAGTTTTGGCTAAGGTTTTAAAATTGGGCCAGTGCATTAGTTTGAAAAGTTTTAATCTCTATTAGAGACAAGGAATCACTGATCTTCATTCACTGTTCATATACTTTCAGAACACAGTCAAGAATAGATATACCCTGGGATTCATGAAGCTTATGCCATGCGCCAGAGTAGCATCGACAATCTAGCGCCAAATATGGCCATCGAGCAATTCAGGTAAGAGCTGTTTCCATGTGCACTACCAGCATATGCCAGAGCTGCGCAGCTCCCAGTGCATGTATGCTAATTACCCCATGCGCAGCAGTGTAGCATGCAAATGTAGGTATACAGCGATTCATGAAGTTGTGCAGGCGTAGCGTAAGCATGTAGAAATGTAAACCAAAAAAAAACGGTTTACATTTTGTCAAACATAAAATCGGAGCCATGAAAGCAGACCAAACTTAGGTATTATAATGTTAATATATGCCAATGGCTAAATATATAGCCAATGACATAAAACAACATGCACAACATATAAAAAATAACATTTAATTTCATGGCCACACCAACGCAAAGTAAAACCGCAGTGCATCGATGCACAAACGGGATCATAAGGAAAATATATTTAGATGTCATAAAACTGTAATGTAACGCAATTTATGATATCCCCATAATAGTCAATGGCATGCATGCTACACCACAACCATGGCGCAAGGGTTGCTAAGGGTCTGTGACAGTGTTCTGTGCGGTAACTAGGAATTAGCAGTCAATCCCATGCAAATGAGTCAAGTAATACTGAATCACAAACATCCCGCCGGTGTAAGGATGTACCACACGGCGTAGCATTACAACACCGAGGAGTGGCCTAGAGGTAAACATGACATCAAGAGAGGAGCGCACCACCGTAGCTGTAAGCACATTGGATCATTGCTAATCCGTGCTGCGTGTTGCTAAGCAAAGCCGCAGGATAGAGGTGTGGAAGTAGCCATAGCTTTGCTTAGCTGAGAGCACACAAGGTAACTGAAAGTTCATGTGAACGTGGATGAAAACGTACATGAAACCCGGTAAATGGATGTGCACGGCTCGCACCACAGCTGAAACAGAAAGGATACGGGAAGACAATAAGGAAATGCTGCAGCATGGTAATTGGACTACAAATGAGTAATTAACACCTAGAAACTTACAGTGGACCATAGACAACAGCTAGCAAGGCTGCTAGCAGCTACCTGCAGAACAAGAAAGGAGAGGTGCCGTACAGCAAAGAAAAGAGAACTATCACAGCAGAACAAAGCAAAATTGCTGTAGATCAGCTACATAACACATTTCCCAACACAATCCTGGGTTGTGGAAGCACAAAACAAGAAAGGTGGCAGCTGGATGCATGCCTGACTATGGGAGGTGAATTGGGCTGAAAATAGAAGTAAAGGGCAATAGATGAATCATGGCAGACAACCGTAAGTCAACACCAAAGGCCCCACAATAGCAGCACCTGCTGTAAAACCAATAATTAAGATAACCTGCATCTGGAATAGCACAAACACACCCAATTACACCAGCATCATCCATTGCACAATAGTATAAGGTGTGAATGCCCCACACACACACTTGTGTATTCCCAGACACTTTGCATCATTGGTGTATACAAATGGGGAACTTTTAATATGCATATGTTAGGGGCTGCCATAGCTTTGATTCATCAGCATGTGTTGGAAACTGACGGTGGTGTGGAGGATGATGCTGACAACCATCTCAGGCAATGGAGGAGGAAACGAGTGTTCAGACCCAGGGTAACCTACCAGGGGCTACATGATCTGGAGATAATAGAGCATTACAGGGTGGACAGGGACATCATACAGCAACTTGTTGAGCTGTGCCAGCCACGCCTCAAAGCCAGAAGTAACAGAGGGGAACCCATCCCAGTGGACATGAAGGTATGTGTAAGCTTTAGAATACTAGCCACAGGAACCTTCCAAAGGCCAACTGGTGATATCATGGGGATCTCACAGGCATCAGCATCCAGGGTACTGCACCAGTTCCTGGATGCTATGTTACCCCATGCCAATGAGAACATATACATCCCCCGAATGCAGGGGGAATTGGCCA
Organism: Protopterus annectens; assembly: GCF_019279795.1. NCBI lineage: Eukaryota > Metazoa > Chordata > Ceratodontiformes > Protopteridae > Protopterus > Protopterus annectens. The sequence continues at coordinate 555,679,551 of NC_056751.1, read as the reverse complement.
GCAATATGCATCTCTTCCACTATGTGGTGGACTACCTGAAGGTACTGGGTGCAATAGACTGCACACACATACACATCAAATCACCACCCAGTGAGCAGGGTAGGCACTACATAAACCACAAGGGATTCCCCTTCATCAACTGCCAGGTCATGGGCAATGCCCAGGGCATTATCATGGATGTGTGTGCTGGCAGTCCTGGAAGCTTATCACGACTCCCACATCTGGCATGCCTCACAGCTGTATCAGGTATTTGCCAGGGGGGACATCCCATATGGCCACCTGGTCGGGGATGCTGGCTAAGCACTGGAACCGTGGATGATGACTCCCATCAGAAATGCACACACAGCCACACAAGAATGCCATAATGAGGCACATGCAGAAACCAGAATCATCATAGAGCACGTGTTTGGGATGCTGAAATCACGGTTCCATTGCCTGGACATTTCTGGTGGAGCCTTGCAGTACTCTCCAGAAATGTGTGCCCACATCGTCAAAGGATGTGCCATGCTACACAATATGATCCTGCAGAAACAGCTGCAGCAGGGACAGAATGGTGAAGGCCTTCACAGCCCACCACCATTTCCAAGAGACCCACAAACACAGGGGGACTCAGACCACGAACACCCTGTGCTAGCCCCAGTAGGCAGACGGAGGCGTGCCCAGTATGCCCATGCCTTGGCAAAGAGGGAATGTATAGCACACACACTGACAGTGTAGGCACTCATGGACTGACACCTTTCTCCACCTGCACACACAGCAAACATGGATGGCACACACACATGACCACCTGTAAATTGTCATGTATATGTGGTCCACTGTGTGCATCCTACATAGGTAGCCCTCAACTATTGTACACACAACCGCCATTGGCTCATGGTAAGTCAATACCTGAACAGTAAATTAAGCTATCAGCATGTGTCCATACTGTATTTACAGGTTCATAGATACATAGGTAGGTACATGCCCAACCGCCGAGGCCACTCATAAGCATAGGCAAAACGTGTCTGCTGCTGTCCCTCTGTGGAGCAGAGCCACTTGTGGGATCCCTGGGGTGTAGCTACTGTTCACCAGCCACTCTGCAAGGATTCCCTGGAGTGTCAGTGAGGGGTTTTGTATAATGTAATCAGGGATGTAGTTCCAAATAACGGGGAGTATCCCTGACAGGAATCTTCACAGATGTGTACATGTTACATAGTATACCTTAAACACAGCTTGCATATATAAGTAGTTCTCCACAGAATAATAAACATGTGGAACACACAACCGCTGAAATGTGCGTTAATCACCCTTGCACTACCAGTGCCTGCTCTGAGAGGTAAGATATCACTGCCAGGATTAGAACACACAACCATGTACACATTCATCACAATAACATACCACTAAGCTACCTGAGATGTACCAATGGCAGTCGTGTATACTGACAGGATAAAACACAAAAGGTAGGAATGTGTTGAAATAGGACAAACTGGCATGTACACAATGAAAGGTGTATGTTTTATATATATATATATATATATATATATATATATATATATATATATATATATATATATATATATATATATATATATATATATATATATATATATACATCATCATATATATATATATATATATATATATATATATATATATATATATATATAGAGAGAGAGAGAGAGATATGTCCATATATGGGGATATACATATATATGTAGATATATATATATATATATATATATATATATATATATATATAGGTTAACAACATCTACATAACCATGGAGGTACATATAAATGGGATACCTACCAAATACAGACTGCTTTACATACCGACGTGAGTAATCCCACGGCTTAAGTTCTGAAAGAACACAGTACTGAAACACCAGATGCACGAGGTGTAATCTCACGATGTTAATGGACAGTTAGTCAGTGCTTCTGGTGTTGCAGTTTGGGTAGGTTACTGTGTGTACATGCGTTTCTTTGGGCTATAGTTTGTGTAAGTGTGTGTTCTGTGTGTGGTGTGTGTTCTTGGGGGACTGTAATGTGTGGTTGTGGGTTAGCTTTGCGTGACCTAGGATGTAGAATATTAAAGTAGGGGGTGGTGTTGGGGGGCTTGGCCACCTGCTCATACGTAGTGTAGGATGGTTTGTTTGGATGTGTTGGGTAGCAGTGTGTCTGTGTGTGCATGTGCATGATCCATGTTTGTGTTACCTTCGCGAGTTACTGTCGATGTTGGTAATGTGGGGTATGGGAGTCTGGTCCCGGTACTCTGTGCGTCAGAACACTGTGGTTTCGGGATTCCGTAGGTCTCCCGTATACAGCGGTTGAAGTGTTCACATATGTGTATAACATAGACCATAGCAATCACACATTCCACCACTACCAACCTTTATGAACAAAGGATATGGAGAGTATATGCCTATACACCATTACAAATATGTGCTATGGACATGAGCCAATGATAGTGTTACCACCTGTTCCACTTTGAGAGGGACACTTCCTCTTTGGGTGGTTGTGTCCTGACCAAATATATTAAACGTGGCAAATGTCCTGGGATTGTAGGACATAATTATTTCCCATATGTACTGTAATAGTTGCATACAATAGTTACTTCTGTATCTAAAATACCTACATGGTACAGGAAACAGGATAAGCAACTAAACTGCTACAAGAATAAGCTTATAATTAGGCAAGAAAGGAAAGTTCTATCCCTTGTACTGACTGTGGGTTTGTGTCAGCCTGTAAAATCAAATGTGTGTCCTGAAAAGGACCCACTATGGACATATGAAAAGGTGGAAACCCCAGAAGAGGGTCAGTCACCAACACAACTACGATGACTGCAAATACCTATGACAGAAATACACAGCTATCATGTAGCAACACGTTATTACATTCAGATGTATTACCGAAGGGATTCAAGGACTAACATCACCTGCATGCTATACAGGAACCACATAACAGTGCCTTAATGAATCAGCCTGCAATTACCATTGTATTAGTCCACAAAAGGATAGGTTTTCAAATAGGGAAGGAACCCTCATGCACATAGCGATTATGTATAAAAGCAGTTCCTACACACCTGCATCTGCTAAGCACACCCACCAACATCACCCCTACACCCAAACATATTACAATACAAACTGTAATAACATCACAAATCATTCACACACTGTATGACATCTGCAGAAGCCTTACCATACCTTGTCAGAGACACACTAACATGGCCCTATGTGAAATAGCTGCTGTTATACAATGGAACAGCTGCTGATGTAATAGGGTTTGTTTGCACTAATCCAGTTTCAGAGGGTTGTGCATACACTGGGATGTGTTAGCAATTAGTGAGTAACAGCACAGTATGCTACACTTGTACACCAAATCAAGGATGTCTGGTGAGCACACTGTACACCACATAAAAGTTCATGCATAGCCATACAGCCTTGAGCTGGCCAAACATCCTTGCCAGACTTAAACATCTGCAGAAGTATCAGGTACAAACAAACCCTGCATAAGTAGCACTGTTCCGAAATATAACAGCTGTACTCACATGTAGAACTAAATCATCTAGCCATTACACACAGTCCACGGGAGTCATGAAGCTAATATATCTCTGTGTGTCTCCATATAGCTGTTGAAATATATTGCAATAACACATCTAGGCCATCTCCCTCGAAAGTAAGGCAAACGGCCAACGCCCAAAAGGAGTACTCACTTATACACCACTGTTGCCATGGTATCAGCTAATGGAGTAGCTGCACAGCTGATGTGCATCCAATTAACTACTTTGGAGCAGCAATTGGTGGACAGGATACCACGTTACCGATATGTAACTAGTAAAGGATGTGCTATCACACATTCAGACCAAACATATATACCAGCAGAACGTTACAAAGAATATTGAAACACAAACCGAAAAGGATTAAATCAACAGTTAACGACACCTCGGGTTACTTATAAGGTATGTAGAACAGTCAGTATGTCTGTGTATGTAGTACTATTCTGTATAATTTAAAGTGCACGCAATCCATATAGTGGAAACAGTTATCTTGTAGTGATGTATTGTTGAGCATAGTAATGCTTGTAGTATTTGTGTGTACTGCTGTAGGTCACAAGGCAAACACCGCATACACCACAAGGGATGCTATATAAGGGCTTTGAACAGAAATACTCCTCACCAGCCAACGTCAGTGGCAGGGCTGGTCCAAAAAGTATGTGCTATAACAGGGGATAGTATATGTTGATATATTGTAACTGTAGCCATATGTATGGGTGTAATACAGAGAATAACATGTGGAAGGTTGGGCCACTGTGCAAGTATGTTTTGCATTGTGGGATATTGTGCCAATAACTGTGTAATGCACAGTATTGCAGGCAGATATGTATTGCAAGCTACATAGCATTACTGTAGTGGTAGGCAAACATTAGTTATGTCAATTGGCATTGACAATACACAGTAATAGGATACATATGTCTTTTAGTGAGCCAAAAGTTTATCAGCATGATAGCAAAGTAAAATGGAAGAGCTATTTAACTATCCATGCACATAAGACATGTAATATGTGCACGGATAGGTACTAGGCTGTCTTACCAAGGGTATCTGTAAGCCTAGCTAGTGTGTGTTGTCTTTTGCCACCTCCATAGATTGGTTCCCTGTGCCTCTGAACGGCAGCGCCAATAGTTCCCTGTGCCTCTGTCCAGCAGAATCACTGCAGTGATCCCCGGGGTACATGTCTGTCTCCCATCCAGGAGCCCTACCTGATGTACATTGGAATCATGTTCCAAAGCATAGGGAGTGTCCGGGTCAGGAATCTATCCATCCAGCATGTCCTACTCATCGTTGTTGTTAGGTGTATATCCCTAGAGCATGTAGCTCTCAGGGGCTTCTGTTTAGGTGGAGCATATCCAACAATACAGGGTTGGACATGGGCCTTGTATGTCAAGCAGAGATCACCTGTGAGTATGCGGTATGCTGTATCCAACTGAGTACAGCTGGAGTTTCGTAGGTTGGGCTGCATAGGTTATCTGTTTAAGGTCAGTAATCCTCTTGGTGTGGTACTGGTGTGGTCTTCCAAACTGTTGCAGTTGTCTTGTAAGGTATATGCCAAATGGGGTGTTGTATCCTTTTATGGGTCTAATATGACATGTGTAGAGTCACAATGGCCCCTCTGAGCTGGATGCGAACCCATTAGAGATTAGGGGGGCCATGCAGAAGGATATTCTAACCACCTTGTCATTATGGGTATCGAAGGAGAGATTGCTATCTACTGGTGTTTCTGGATCCCGTATTACCTTTTCTGTATGTAGGGGACTAGCACCTATGTGGTTGTCCATGGGTAATTAGTTATATCCAAAGGGTTGACTATACACTTTTAGGCATTCAGCTTGACGCCATGATATTAACACCAGGTAGCCGTCTCAGTGCGACCCTTCCAGAGGGTGTCTATAACAGCTGGGGAAACAATTATGTCCCCTAGTTTGCAGTCATCTGCAAACCTTTTCAGCCAAAGCCATCCTGTGCTTGTCTGTACATCAGAGAAGTATATACCGAACATGAGGTGTCCTAGGACTGAGCCCTGGGGGACGCCAGTTGTAACTGGTATACAGTCGGACCTAGGGTATGCAACTCCCACTGTGTAGGTTCTGTCCATGAGCCTCTTTGCAAACCATCACATGATGCAGGGGTTAATGTTCAGGTGGATGGGCATGTTGATAATACCAGAAGGAGGAATGGTGTTGAAAGCCTATGAGAGATCTAGGTAGGCTGTGTGGACCTCCTTACCCTCATCTAATGCCTTGGTAACTGTCTCTAAGAAGTCCACCAGGTTTAGGAGGCAAGGTCTGGCCTTAACAATGCCAAACAGGGAGGGGTCAAAGGTTGGGAGGTACCCAATGTCTCTGTGACAGTGATCCATGATGTGCACCATAGCCTTGCAGACCAGGCTAGTCAGGCCTATAGAGAAATAGGTCCCATGGTCTGTTGTGGTGCCACCTTTGTGGAGTGGGATAACTGTTGCTGTGTGCCATTCAGGGGGAACTATGCCTGATGTGAGGCTATTATTGAACATGGTGCATAGGTGGGGAGACAGTACGATCCAAAGTTCATGTAAAATGCAGCCTGGGATGTTGTCTGGTCCCATGGATGCTGTGATATTGCCTTTAGAGTGTGCAGCTTTGAGAGGGATCTGCCAGGATGTTGCCAATATCAATTGCTTCTGTAATGTTTGTGCCTTTGTGCTGTAACTCAGAGCAGATCTGGTTGTTGACATTGAGATATGTAACATAGCTATAGAATGCTTTATGGTTGTTGTTGGTATTAATTGCATTATAGTTTTTGTAGCTAGCTTTGGAGGATCTTATAAGGATCTCACCTTCTTGCTGAGGCTGGCCAGGGATCTCCTCCACGCATGGTATTGTACTCTCGTTTGCAACAGTGTCTTCCTCCTGTAATACAATATGTTTATGGCAGGGGACCACCAGATTGGTTTAGTTAATTATGAGCATAGCGTCTTGGTTCTGTTTGGGATAGCACAAGCCATGCACTCCTGTAAGTGCTTATAGAGTACATTTGTGTAGGATTCAGCAGTTGTAACAGTACTGTCCATCTGCATGTGTGTCATGACGTCCACCACGTCTGTCTTAAGAAGCATGTAGTTGGCCTTGTAGACATATTATACTGTGGTTCCCCTAATGGGGGTGCGGGATGTGGATATCAACAGTGTTCAGCACATGGTCTGATCGGACCAACGAGGAGTTGGCTTCACGTGTGGAACACCAGTCATTCATGTTAGTAATGACTAGGTCTAGGATATTGTTGCCCCTGGTGGGTGTGTGGATATGTTGAGTCAGGGCATTGGTGTTTATGAATTCCACAAACAGTTGAGCTAATGTGTTGGTACACGAGTAGTTTTCCCAGTTAATGGTGAGGTAGATTCAGTGAGACTTATGTGCTGAGTGTGGTGTTGTGCGACTGTGTACCTTCTCCACAAGACAGTCAGGGTCAGGCTTGGTTGGAGAGACCTTTACCTCCAGTTTGGCTAAATGAGTGCATCTCTCACAGGTTGTAATGTTGGTTGGTAGGTGGAGAGGCTTGTCTGTGTACATGAGGCAATGTGTACATTGCCTCAAGATGTCCAGATTCATCAGATAGGCAGGTGAGAACACTGGCAGTTGACTCTTGGACATGCCTGAATATAGAACTACATTCACCTAGATAAGTGAAGAAAATGAGTACAAGAGCTACATTACTCTACACAAGTGAGAAAAATATGTACAAAACCTGTTCACCCTTACCTGTAGGTGATGTGGAAGACTGAGCGATATAGTAATTATTAGCTTACGTAGTGTTTACAAGTCCTGAACAAGTGCTTAGCATGAATAAGCAATCCAGATAGGGTCTTGGATAATATAAACACATGGCCCCCTCCCCCAAGAGGTACACAAGCATATATCCATGTACACCACAGGACCCCTGTACCCACAACTATGCAGGTACAAGCTGCACTCAGTCTGCATGGGACCTGCCCACATCACAAGTTGTATCATACACATATGGCAATACAAGATGCTCTCCACATACACATCATGTAAAACATAGCTCCATGTCAGGTTGTGTACACACTGAATGGTGCACACCAACAGGTATCACAACCCACAAAGGGGAAGACACCACTGATAATGGGAAGTACTGCCCTACTACCCTGCTGAGTCTGGTCTGGAAGGTCATGAACCTTGATCACTTAAGTGTTGTTAGCAGTACAGATGTAGATGACAGTATGGTTGATGTCACACTGCATATCATAACCTTGCCAGGTCATAGGACATCATCACCCATACTGTGTTCCACCTACACTCGGTATACTAGATGTACATTCCTATGTCACAGGAGTGTTTTGCAACAGGACTGCTGGCAGAACCAACACTAAAGAAGGTGCCTGAATAATACGTGATCATCACACCAGTGGCAGCTACAGTATGTCAAGGTTAATGAGTTCTATTCCCACTCATTGTAGTCCATACCTCACAGACAAACAGAAGGCATCTGCCTATTGAAGTATGCGAATGACTATGACCTAGGAGCAATAGCTGACTCGCATTGTCACCCCTATGTTAATAACCCTGTACTCATAAACTACCACCTAGGCAGCGGTCAACATAATGGACACTTGTGTGTGAGGGATGCAGCTGGGCAGTTGTCTTTCTTGTGATAGCTACGTCACCACACCTTTCAGGGAGTCATATGTGGCAACCCTAATAATGATAGGGTGCCATTCATGAATATAGAGATCATTGTCCAGCCATACAGAACACTCAAGTGACCCATATCAGATCACATATTTCCTTTAAGGGGTACTGGCCATATGCAGATGGCCTACACCAGCCTTCCCATTCCCCATCTCCACTATGTAGCATGATGCATACCCTGAATAAATCCATGTCCAACCCAGTGATGTCGGACATGCTACACGTACTCATCCTGATCTCGAACACATACTTCATGGATATCCACCTACCACATGCTGGACAGATCCTTGTCCGATACACTTGACATAGTCCTGCCATACTATGCATTCCTGTCTGTCAAAGTTGCACATTGCTCCCGTCTCAGACATGGTGTGATGACCGCATGGTAACACATGGTATATGTATCATTAACCCTGTGGTTCCCACAGACCCGCCTGTCAGCTACTGCCAAGTAACCTTTCATCCTAGATGCATACATGCCCATGGCATATAGCCCACTAGTTGACTTTGACTGTGCATGCTATAGTTGATATCCATCCCTGCAAATACCATATGGCTAGCCAGTGTCCATGTGTATCACATGTGCAACACAGGTGAAAACATGGCAGGATGTTTAATCGCTGTACAGTGCCGTGTAGATGTATATGGCAGAACACATACATGTAAAACCTTATGTGAGCATGTCTCTAGGGTCACAGGTCATGTCTGTTAAAGCAGTGTAAGTCCTTATATGTGACATATACACTGCATCATGATCGACTGCATTAATGTGGATACATCCAGCCATGTGCTGATAGGTAGGAACACTAGTACAGGCAAACAGACATGCCCACATCAAGACAGCAACCACATGGAGTATGAGCAATGTAATCAGGTGACACACATACATATATGGTGATAATATCCACTCAACACTGAGTGTCATGTGTGTGACACAAACACGTCAGTGTCATGTAAGTTTGCAAATACAACTATTTAAACTGAATTAATGTGATATACATGTATGTTCAGCTGTAGGTCTGTATGTCTCTGAGGTACTGTGACCTGTCTCCATCATTATGTCTTCCAGGTATGCCACGTGCAAGGCTTCCCCCTTTTGCACGCTTGGAGGATGAGGCCTTCACCCATACCTACTCGACAATCACAACATCCTGTTCAGCCATGTGCCACACGATGCACAGCAGCAGGATGCCCTGTGGATGGAACTTCGCAGGAGGGTTAATGATGTGGGTGGCCACAACCGCACATACCAGCAGGTGCTCAGACACTGTACAGACCTCATTAGATGGGCAAAACAGCGTGCAAATGCAATCTCCAGGGAACAAAGTGCAACAGGTGGTGGACCACCAACCCAGCTCCCACTCACATGTACCAAGGAGCTACTGACTATCCTGGGGATACCTGCAGAACCACATCCTCAAGCCTTAGCAGATATTGTGGAGATGGGTGTCTCTCAACCACTGAGCCTGGAGTTGCCCGGTAAGTCAGTTCTGCACCTATAACAACTATATTCCATATAGCTGCATGTGTCACTGTACAATATGTACAAAATTAATATTCCAAGGGTGCACCAAACGCTGTGAATAATCCAATGAAACTGCTGTAGTTTAACTCTTTATTAAAACAGACAACAACAAGGATAGTAAGCGCTTTCACGTCCTTCCGACGCTTCTTCAGACTTCAATAGTACTCCATAAAATACATCTCTTAAATACATGCACAATTAGCACATTTACATTATTGGTGTTACTGAATTAAAGTGCTAGTGCGTATTCATTCAGACCTATAATAATGTATAGAAAAATCTTAGGTGTGCACATATACATTTAGGTAACCATATAATTTGTTATACATTTTAATTTATCACCATGCATGCCTATGCCAATAAGAAAGATTTTTCTATACATTATGTTTTCTCATATATTGTGGTTTTAGTGTTATATATTATATTTCATATACATATATTCTCATATGTTTTTATTTGAGCTCTTAGATATTATATGGATTTGAACATAGACTCTTAGGATTGTTTTTAGTTGTTTTAGCTGTCAGAGCCTTTATAGGTCTGAATGAATACGCACTAGCACTTTAATTCAGTAACACCAATAATGTAAATGTGCTAATTGTGCATTACGGTTCCTGATAAATAATAACACTCTCACCTGCAATGGGCTGCTGTCTAAGTTGTGTGTTATGTCCTTCAATTAACAAAACCATTGCTTACCAGTTACACAGGGTATTGTAGGACCGCTTGTGACACACCTGTGAGCTGTCCACAGCAAACATCCATCTGCAAAGATGCTCCGCCACTTAATTATTCCAACACATCTGCCCATACCTGTGGTACATCTTTCTGTACATTCAGCATATCACCATATACAGTTGGCAATGTTGAGGCTGCATTGCAGCTGCATGATGTACTAGGATACATACCACCTGCATACATCAGCAACTGCACACGCATGTTATCTGAATGCACAACACTATATGTACAGGTGTATAGATCCTACAATCCTGACATGTTGTCATGTTTGTAGGCACTGCAATTGGTGGATATGTGTAATGACATACATGACACATGGACTGTTGTATGATATGATGGGTGACCAGTACAGAGGGGATGTTACCTCTGTCAACATTGATATCACACCATGGTCCTACATTCCATGTGCATGTGTGTAATGACTGTAGCCACCTGTTTGCACAAAGGACTACAACAGCTATGCTATTTACAGGTATGTTGTGTGTGTGGCAAGTACATAACCAGGGCAGGTACATGTATGTCATATCCATGCATGAGGGTGTGTACTGGTGTACAGCAACAGACATCTGCTAATGTTGGAAAATACCAAGGGCCCTTGGTATGTGTACAGCTGACCTGGTCACAGACAGTGGTATCATTGCATTGCATAACACATGATGCAACTGTGTCAGTACATGTGTACTGTCTACAGTTGATGTAGAGCTTAGTACAGTACACAGGTGAAGGGTCACATGGTGGTGTACGCGTCTGTCATACAACATGTATGGTTGCGTGTTGGTGGTGCAAGGGCATGGTGGTTTCTGCAGTTTACATCCTAGAATGCAGCATGTGACACTGTGTCCTACACATGGCTCATCTATGATGCCTTACATGGGGGGACCGGTCAGTACATGTGAGTGGCCTTTATATATGTGGGTACACCACCTGGAGCGGCCCGTACCTGTGTTATGGCCCACATGTCTGGTTCTGAGGTATATGGTGGTAGTGCTAGGTTCTGAGGTATATGGTGGTAGTGCTATTGTGCACTACAGAGACATCAGCCTGGTGTTCCTCACTGCATAGATGTCAGTACTCCCCATTGTTGGATCTACAGCGACCAGCTGTGAATATGGACACTACACATCTAGCACTAATTAGCATAAGAAAACAATGCAGTTGTCCTGTAGGTGTATGGGAGTTAACTTGTGTTTAGGACATTTGCCTTGGAATGGCACTGTGTGGGTGGATGCGACTTGGGTAATATCCACACTCCCTTGTATCATGGAATGACAGCTGATGTGTAAAAGACCAGTGTCAAATATATGTAGAGCTGCGTTCCCGCTAACAATGACAACTACTAACACCAGAGTCCATTACAATGTGTTTTTATGTCTACCTGTAATAGCATGGCCACTGTGGCCCTCCATGTTTAGCATCAGAGTGTATCCCAGTCAGCCCTGTGCTACTAGGAGTATAAGCATTCCCAGTATATCCTTGTGTAGATGGACACATAGTGCATTCCGAACAGTCCCAGTATATCCTTGTGTAGATGGACACATAGTGCATTCCGAACAGCCCTGTGCTACTAAGTGTGTGAGCATGCCCCCTGTGCTACTAAGTGTATGAACATGCCCAGTATATCCTTGTGTAGATGGACACAGAGAGCATTCTGAACAGCCCTGTGCTACTAAGTGTGTGAGCATGCCCAGTGACACCTTGTGTCGGTTATGGGCCTCTGTGTATGGGCATGGCCATTGTAACCCTGTATAATGGTAGTAGTCATCCATTCCACAGATGGGCATACTCCAGGTCAGGATGGATTCATACTTTAAACAAACAGGTTCACAGGTATGTACATCTTAACTGCCAGCATCCCTGTTGATGTCCGCATTCCCAGACGGTCATAATGAGAGCCTTGACATGTGTAGTCTGTGTGGCGCGATTCATATGTATGTAGTATTGCAATAGTAATCTGTAAATAGACAGGTGTTCTGTACCCGACACTGGGTCTGTCCCCGTTTGCCGGTGGACTCTAAATTGCTTTTAGACTGCCCACACTCCATACATTTCTTATACCCACTGTTAGCAAGGCCGATGATGTCACCCATCTACAAATACACCTCTGGGAGGGCTGTGTCCCAGTAATCTTGGTAGCGCGTTCTATAACTGCGTAATGCTGTAGTGTAATAAAGTAGTTAGGTTGGTGTTCTAGTCCTACACTTGCCATGTGTGTGTGTGTGTGTGTGTGTGTGTGTGTGTGTGTGTGTGTGTGTGTGTCTCCCCATTTGCCTGAGGACTGAGTAATACCTTTATACTGCTCACACTCCATACATTTTTTATACCCACCGTTAGCAAGGCCGATTATGTCACCCATCTACAAATACACATCTGGGACTGCTGTGTCTCAGTAATCTCGGTAGCACGTTCTGTAACTGCGTAATGCTGTAGTGTAATAAAGTAGTTAGGTTGGTGTTCTAGTCCCACACTTGCCATGTGTGTGTGTGTGTGTGTGTGTGTGTGTGTGTGTGTGTGTGTGTGTGTGTGTGTTTCTCCCTGAGGACTGAGTAATACCTTTATACTGCTTACACTCCATACATTTCTTATACCCACCGTTATCAAGGCCAGTGATGTCACCCATCTACAAATACACCTCTGGGAGTGCTGTGTGCCAGTAATCTTGGTAGTGTGTTCTGTAAATGCGTAATGCTGTAGTGTAATAAAGTAGTTAGGTTGGTGTTCTAGTCCCACACTTGCCATGTGTGTGTATGTGTGTGTATGTCCCCGTTTGCCTGATGACTGAGTAATGCTTTTATACTGCTCACACTCCATACATTTCTTATACCCACCATTAGCAAGGCCGATAATGTCACCCATCTACAAATACACCTCTGGGAGTGCTGTGTCCCAGTAATCTCGGTAGCGCGTTCTGTAACTGCGTAATGCTGTAGTGTAATAAAGTAGTTAGGTTGGTGCTCTAGTCCCACACTTGGTGTGTGTGTGTGTGTGTGTGTGTGTGTGTGTGTGTGTGTGTGTGTGTGTGTGTGTGTGTGTCCATTTGCCTGAGGACTGAGTAATGCTTTTATACTGCTCACACTCCATACATTTCTTATACCCACCGTTAGCAAGGCCGATGATGTCACCCATCTACAAATACACCTCTGGGAGTGCTGTGACCCAGTAATCTCGATAGCGCATTCTGTAACTGCATAATGCTGTAGTGTAGTAAAGTAGTTAGGTTGGTGTTCTAATCCCAAACATGCCGAGTGTGTGTGTGTGTGTGTGTGTGTGTGTGTGTGTGTGTGTGTGTGTGTGTGTGTGTGTGTGTGTGTCTGCCTGCATGAGACAAGTACAGTGCTTTGTAGTATTCGCTGTAGCACGTGCCCTAAATGCATGTTGCTGCAATGTGATATGGTAGGGGGTTGTATACAGGACATGGCAAGTGTGTGTGTTTGTCTGTCAGAGCCTGTGTAGAGGTGGCTGTGATTGTCTTTACCATTGGACATGTTTGGAAGCGAGTTTTGTAGTTTTCCTATATAGTATCCATCTTATGACACATTGGCCACCTCATGAGGAGTACAGCTGTCAGTCAGCCATGGCACTGTGTTGGCAAGCCATACCCATACATCTGGGAAAAGGGCTGGTGAACTAAGTAAGCAGCCCTACTAGTACACGGTATATGTCCCACACCCATGTGCCATGCACATACAACCTTGCCTAGGATATCCCACTATGTTGCTAGTAACATCCACATTGAGGACAGATAGTAGGCATGGTGTGACCGCAGTGGCCTGCAGAGGACATGGCACCCTGTACAGCGGTAGAATAAGCACATATATGCGGACATTGTGCCTTCACTATGTTCCACACTGAATGGCTGCAACATATGTGATGCCATCATATGTGATCCACTAAGGCCAGACAATGCTGTACACATGTGCCCTGTATGGACCCATACCACTGACACCATGGAATACCTGTCCATTCTATCCATGCAGGTGCAGGGCCAACCTGCTCACTATAAGCAGATTTCACCATACCAGGCTAGTATTGGCATATCGGGGTATAACAGGCTGTGTACACTACATGTGTCTGCCAAACCAGGTACACCTGTACATGTCACTGTACAGTATTGTTTGACATGCACATCTCAGGCAATGTCCACGTGAAGGACTATCAAATACAGACATGGCATGCATTGCAAAGCTATGGCCCTACACATTGGTAACCAGGATGTCAGGCCAGATATTGCAGTACCCATCTGTGTGAGACATTGCAGACTCTACACCCTTGCACTGCATACCATTGTCGAGTGACATAATGGCAAGGATTACCCCTCACCCAGCCTTGTACAGCCATCTTGCACAGCCAAACACTACACACCCATGGAGCAATGCATACCTGCATGCCAGTACTGGCACCCTGTGTCTGTGTGTGGGTTGTGATGCTCCCAACCACAGTCACTCCCAGTATAAACCTCGTTGGCATACCAATAGTTGTCAAGCACTTTCACATGGCCTAGCCCATAGAACCTCCAGATATCCCCTGTGGTGCATGTGGTCCTGTGCATTACTGCGGTGTGGCAAACTAAGTAGTTACATTGTGTATTTGCCACCCTGGCAAGGGTGTCAATGCATGTCCATTAGAGTGTGGTTGTGGTGACAATAGCATCCGTTCACATGGACTGACGTGTGCCACACCAAATGTATGTCTACTATATCTGTTGCAGATGGTACTCACTCACCTACACACATGTTCTTACAGCACTGCAACATGCCGCCTCTGTGGCACATGTAGTAACGTCATGCACATGTAATAGTAATGGGTAGTCAGGGGTTTGCCCCTGTACTATTCAGCGTGTGGCAGATTATGGTTGGGTCTCCAAGCCCTTCCCTGGTGTACATTGCCTGTCCTACACAAACACTCTCTGGTGGATGTGAAGGTGTACACCTGCACAGCAGCAGCATGTGTATTGTAACAGATGGAAATCGTCAGGTGATGGCCTCTGCACCTATTGCAGTCCTCCTCTAGCTGATTGCATGTGGTACAGCTGTGATGGTGTTCCCATAGCCATCCGCATGATAAACACAGTACACTATCTAGGGAAATGTTATTATCTGGCCATGACAGTCGCTGTGAGTGGTACCTGGATGTGGTGTTCTGACATGGCATCGCAGATGATATCTGGATGTACCTCAATCATTTTCAACAGTGGGAAATAGCCTAATGACTGGAGGGTGATGTGCCACACAACTACAGCATGTAAGTGTAGCTATGCTGCATTGAGACTACTGCCTGTTTAACATGTGTGTGGTAATGGTTATTCTGCATGTTAAAATACAGACATGACAGTACTCTGTTCATGAGGAAACCCCATCTGTAGGGCCATCTGTGAACAGGTCAGTGTGTGCAACCATTTGTTTCCTGTGTTACACACTGAACACACTTCTGTGCACAGCAGAAGCATGGTGTGGGGATTGCAGACAGTACATGATGATAGGGATGTGTTACTGCCATCGCATCCCTGACTGGACATGTGTCACATGTGACAGTGGTATGACTGACACTGTGTGGGATTCTCAGTGACAAGCCAATATTGGGTAACTGTTTATAGCTGCGGTCATATGTCTACTACACATTGTACAGTTGCCATGTGGTATATATGCATGTGTTGTGCTCCCTCTGCAAATGTATAACATCTGTTGTGTTGGGTTGCTGGTGATATCTATGCATACTGTCGTAGGAAATCCTGTATGCTGTTGTCTCTCACTAAGCCATATGTGGGTTTAAAATGCAACACCATAGGCCAAATGGTTGGTAGGTCCCGGCAGATCCTCCTGTCCCACTTCAGCTGACCATGGCACCGGGCACTAGCACATATGGGGCCCAGCCATTAACATTAAACTCTGTTGGCTCTGCACCACCTTCTGGTGGTACCACCACTGAGGATGGAGCATGTCCCCCTTGGGAGCGGGACCAGACAGGTACATATCTGCTGTTGTGCGGTCCCAGACGTGCTGCGTAGGTGGCTCCCTAAGGGGTTACAAAGCCAGATATGCCAATTCAAGGGCAGAGTGTCACATTTACAGGGTAATGCTGCTCCTCCTGGACATCCCCCAGCACTGCCTCCTTTGCAGCTGTGTAGGTGCAGTGGCAGTTGCCCATGGCTGGAGACCTCTGTCCCACTGTTCCCATGGGCTTTTGAATGCCGAAGACCCATCCCCATCCAGGGTGTAACCCCCCACATGTGTCATATACCAACCCTGTATGCTGTCATTTCTGTGCTCCTACCTATCCTCCATGGCCATACCTACACTCCTTCCCCAACATATGACCCTCACCTATAGACACATAAGGTCATTCAGCTCCTAGGACACTATCTGCCCTATACATAGCTGTCCATTACACACACGTGCCCACTGGACACATGAAACCCTTGTAATATGCATCATAACATACTACTGTTATCCTCACCACTGTCCCTCAGGCGCACGGTCCTGGTATGCACATCACTCCTACATGGTTCAGGTACACGTGAGGAGGATGACCCCATTGTACACAAAACACTACCGGTCCCTCTATTGTTACCCCATTTACCTTTATCATGATGATGATGTTGCACACAGCACATTGCAGGGGTACTGTTCACACATAATGATTGGACAGGTACTGTTGTGTTAATGTACATTACATGCACAGAGTGATGTATATGGCCAATGTACAACTATTGTCTGTCTGAGGGAGTCTTGTGATCACATAGAGCAACACTACTACATAATACAGGCGTCACTGGTGTTTCCCATTTCATTCATTTGTAATGCTTTGTTGCCATAGGGCATGTCCCTGATACATCTCTCTATATATGTATGTACCTATATGCTGGACATAAACACTCACATGTACACCTACATGATGGGATACATTCCTATACTGTTGAATGACTGCGCTGTATGATATCTTCTGGTTACAGCCTCTTATGCTCAATTAGCCTCTACATTGCTTAACCAATGCAATACTCGCATACTGGTAGCCAAACACACTTACACCCGCTCGATCCTGTACTTGCTAATGCACCGGCATTGGTGTTGCATCTGTCACTCACACCCCTGGGTGTGAGCGAGGACCAGAATATTACCTTGTGATGCCTATTACATCGTACTACATGAATCCAGTATCGGGACTGGCCACCCATTAGGCGACGGCATCGCGTTCGACTGTACGGAATCAGCGGCCTGTCCAGTGACACAATCATATTTGTGTGTACCTCATACAATGTGCTCCCATCTTGTGATGCCTATTACATCGGAATACATGAATACAGAATCGGAAATGGCTGCCTATTAGGTGACGGCATGGCGTTCGTCAGCACAGAATCAGCAGCCTGTCCGGTGAATCATTCATATTCGTGTGTTCCTCTTAGGCATACTTTGTGATGCCTATCACATCGGACTACATGACTACAGTCATAGCCGGCCTTAAGCATAGGTCAACTAAGCGGCCACCTAGGGTACTACTTTAGTGGGTGCACTTTACCAGTATTTATTTGATGTAGGTAGACCAGGATGGGGGCACTGGGTGGTGTGGTGGTGGGTGCCGTTGTGCCCTCTGCCTAGGGCACCAGTTGACCTAAGGCCACTCCTGACAACAGTATCGGGAATGGCCGCCCATTAGGCAACCGCATGGCATTCGACTGTACGGAATCAGTGGCCTGTCTGGTGAATCATTCATAATTGTGTGTTTCTCTTACAATCTGCTCCCACCTTGTAATGCCTACCACATCGGACTACATGACTACAGTATCAGGAATAGCTGCCCATTAGGCTACGGCATGGCGTTTGACTGTACGGAATCAGCGGCCTGTCCAGTGAATTAATCATATTTGTGTGTTCCACATACACTCTGCTCCCATCTGGCTGATACATGGGAACCAAGACCCTGCATTACAAATGAGTAGTTGGGTTGTGGTAGCCACATCCATCGGACGGGTCATGCTACCGCATACGTATTATAGGTTTGCCACCTTCTCAATTGGCCAAGGTAGGACTTTAGGGTTACCACCTGTCCCACTTTGCAAGGGACAGTGCAAAAATAATCAAGACATAGCACATGTCCAGATTACAGGACATTATTGTATTCTACGTTTCATTAATAATTGCATACAACAGTTATTTTATATATGACACTTCTATATGTTATGTGAAGTAGCATAAGCAATTCAAATGCAACTAGATTAAGCTTTATTTGTGCAAATAAGTGTAATCCTGTACTCTGTATGGCTGTAGGTATGTTTAGTCCTGGAATGTCTGACATTTCTACAGAATATTCCCCACTCTGGCCATTTGGAAAGGTGGCAACCCTATAGGACCTGTATGTAGAGATGTCAGACTTTGCAGGGCAACACACCCATAGCCAGTAGAAAGGGGTGTACTTCACTGTTTCGCCTAAATAAAAGGTTACTCTTGTAGCATTATAGTTGCTTATTGTTACCTATAACATTTAGGTGTTTCAGAGGAACATAATTATTTTATGCTACTACTACAGACAATATAGGCAGTCTTTGCCCTAAATCACAGGACATTTGTCTTAATTACAGTTATTATGCAGGACGCAACTGCCCACAGGGGAGTGTCCCTCGCAAAGGTTGACAGGTGGTAACCTCAAACCTATTATTCTATCAACCTTCTAAGGTAGTTGGTAGAACATGCGCTTTCTCTCACTATCAGACCTCTCATATGAATGGGGAAGAATAAACATTGAATCAGGGACACTGCATAACAACCTCAGGGACACATTTAGAAGGTCGGTGCTATTAACCTGACACATTGATGGACACAGAGCACATATGTATTCATACACATTGTCTGAGGTGCATGCAGTTTATGACTCTTACATGTTGTCATTATTCATTACGTGTATTCTGCCACCTTTCCTCCTAATATCACTAGTTCTAGGATGGTTTAGTTGAGACTGTGTTAAGATTCCGATTCGTAATCACTGACGTCCCTGGTAATCGGGGACAGTTCAATGATATGGTCCCTATGTATTCCCCCAATGGTTTACAGACTGTCCAGTAGATGTGCTCTTACAGTTTGGGAAGTATGGGCGTCTGCTATACCCATATTGGAATATTACTTACACCCATGGGGTGGTCCTAATCCATGTCTGCCAGCCAACACCTGCATGCCTAGCCCCATAATTGCATACCCATAGTTCCCCCACTTGCCACTACTCTACAGCACTCATCCTTACTGTGGGCGCAGGTGGACACACCCCTACACTCTGTCCACTCTCCCCGCATCGGGACACATGTCGTATGTTGTGTCAACCCATATGTTATCAGGCTTGCACAACCTACTGTTCCATGTACAGCTACATCCTGGTTGTAATGGTGTTCTCCCATTGGTTGAAGGTACCAAATTTTTGATGTCCCGCAAGGGACGTCGTTGTCCATGTTTAAAGTGTAGACCTTGTAGATCTCTCCCGCTGGTAGTTTCCTGCTGGTGGTCTGGGAAGCAGTGTTGTATTTACCTTTATTGCGTGTCTGTATGTCTCACTGGCCTAGCTGGGGCGGGGTGATAAGTTGACGTTTGTTGAGTGGACCTCCCACCAACATATGCCCTGTCTAAACATGTTACCCGTAACTGCTGTAACAT